>NW_025950363.1:300000-505000 GCF_021028975.2 Sphaerodactylus townsendi
TTGTAAACTGCTTGAGAAAAGCAGGGCGTAACTACAAATTCTTCTTCTCTTTTAGTTACTGTTATCGGTGGGTTCCACCCCAATGACTGTCTCTCTTCCCATCCACTTTAGCACTCAGCAGCCTCTTCAGCCAGCCTACTCAAGCCCCTACCCAGTCCAACCAGCTGATCAACACAGCCAGCGCCCTGTCTGCGCCCACGCTCTTAGGAGATGAACGGGATGCAATTTTGGCCAAGTGGAACCAGCTGCAAGCATTTTGGGGCACGGGCAAAGGATACTTCAGCAGCACCAGCGCCCCGGTGGAGTTTACGCAGGAAAATCCGTTCTGCAGATTTAAGGTACGAAAGGCCAGTTGTGAAATCTCTCTGCTTGCTTTCTTCGAAAGAGTAGCTTGGCTTGTTTCGGGTGAGTAGCTACATTGGTCTTCTGTGGAAGAGCTAAATTCGAGCTCAGTAGCACCTTAGAGATCAACAGGGAGTTTCACAGCATGAGCTTTCAAGAATCAAAGCTCCATTTATCAGATACGAGTCGGGATGGCTAGATTTGAATCCAGTAGCATCTTAAAGGCCAACAAGATTTTCAGGATATGAGCTTTTGAGAGTCAAAGATCCTTTTGTCCAGGAGGGCATCTCACAAAGAGAACTTTGACTGGAGAAAGTTTATACTTTGGAAGCCTTATCGGTCTTTGGAGGCTGCTGGAGTCGAATCTGGCTAATTAGCATTAAAATCCTTCTAAGCCAGTGGTGGCGAACCTTTGGCACTCCAGATGTTACAGACTACAGTTCCCATCAGCCCCTGCCAGCATGGCCAATTGGCCATACTGGCGAGGCTGAAACCAACTCAATAACATCTGGAGTGCCAAGGTCTCCTCGCCATGGAGGGTACGCCGCTCGGCTGTTTTGAATGGGGTGCTGCAGTTTTATTTTCGACAGCTCTCTGATATTAGCAGCTAAGCAAGTGGAAGCTGCCTTAGAAGGCCAAGCCACCTTTATCACACCCAATCCAAACCTTTATTGGCATTCCAAAAAAAAGGATACAACAATTTTATCGCCATAAAATTAATTAACACCACACCACACCACAGAGGTGTCAAACATGCAGCCTGGCGGCTGGATCTGGCCCCTTGAGAGGGTTTATTAGGTCTGTGAGCCAGCTGAGGCCACTCCCCGTCACTCCCAATCTGACCTGGCAAGCTTGCTGCCAGCTCGCCAGTCTAGGCACACCCTCCCCCCCCCCCACTCCTGATCTGTCCCAGCAGGCCACCTCCTCAGTGCCAACCTGGGCTACTGAGTCCTCCTGCGCACCCGCTAACTGTGGTAGCCAACCCCCCCTCCAGTGCCAACCACTGACCCCCCAGTGCGGATCTGGGCTGGCAAGGCTGCTCTGACCTCCCCACCCACCCACCCACCCCGGCTGCTGGGCCCAACCCAACCAAGTTACATTTAAGAACATAAGAACAAGCCAGCTGGATCAGACCAGAGTCCATCTAGTCCAGCTCTCTGCTACTCGCAGTGGCCTACCAGGTGCCTTTGGGAGCTCCCATGCAGGATGTGAAAGCAATGGCCTTCTGCGGCTGTTGCTCCCGAGCACCTGGACTGTTAAGGCATTTGCAATCTCAGATCAAAGAGGATCAAGATTGGTAGCCATAAATCGACTTCTCCTCCATAAATCTGTCCAAGCCCCTTTTAAAGCTATCCAGGTTAGTGGCCATCACCACCTCCTGTGGCAGCATATTCCAAACACCAATCACACATTGTGTGAAGAAGTGTTTCCTTTTATTAGTCCTAATTCTTCCCCCCAGCATTTTCAATATATGCCCCCTGGTTCTAGTATTGTGAGAAAGAGAGAAAAATGTCTCTCTGTCAACATTTTCTATCCCATGCATAATTTTATAGACTTCAATCATATCCCCCCTCAGACGTCTCCTCTCCAAACTAGAGTCCCAAATGCTGCAGCCTCTCCTCATAAGGAAGGTGCTCCAGTCCCTCAATCATATCCAGCCCTCGTAACAAATAAGTTTAACACCTTTGGTCGAGGATCTCAGTCTGATCTTTTTAAGTGGAGATGCCGGGAACTGAACTGCCTGCAAAGCGGATGCTCTCCCACTGTGCCGCGGACCTCCCTTTGTAGCTTCGAAAGCCCATCTTGTAGTGCATGGAAGCTTGATGGAAGCGGAGGAATCAATTTTGCTAGCTTGCTTTGCCAATCCCTGCAACCAGTGATGTACATCTTTTTCCCCCCACTGGCTCGCTTGTTACAGGCTGTGGGCTTCAGCTGCATGCCCAACAACAAGGACGAAGATGGCTTGGTCGCCCTGGTCTTCAACAAAAAAGAAGCGGAGATCCGAAGCCAGCAGCAGCAGCTTGTGGAATCGCTGCACAAAGTCCTGGGCTCCAACCAGACTCTTACTGTCAACGTTGAAGGTGTAAAGACTATGCCCGATGACCAGTATGTAAACAGCCTGCATAGGGCGGGTATTCATCCCTTTCAGGCTGTGAGCTTCCTGATTCCCTTGTTGTGGTTCAGATTATAAATCCAGACTATGGTTTATCTTCATGGTGGTGATCTCGTGAAACCCGAGTTTGGCTCTCATGATTGCTGGAACTCCGGTTGACCTCAACAAGTGCTGATTTTACCACCTTTATTTTAGTTAGTTAGCTCATTTGTTCCCCACCTTTCTGCCCAGTGGAGACCTGAACCACCTGGCATAATTCCCCTCTCCTCCCATTTTATCTTCACCTTTGAGGTAAGTGAAGCTGAGAATGTGTGACTGGCCCAAGATCACGGAGCAGAGTGGGGATTTGAGCCTGCGTCCTGAAGCTCCTAGACCAGCACTCTTCACCACTATGCCAAGCTGTCTGTCTCTGTGCTGTTCTGGCCAGCAGTGTCTTTAGCAAGGGAGTGTGTAAGGCAGAGGTGGCCAACCTATGGTGCTCCAGATGTTCATGGACTACAATTCCCATCAGCTCCTGCCAGCATGGCCAATTGGCTGGTGGGAATTGTAGTCCATGAACATATGGAGCACCATAGGTTGGCCACCCCTAGTGTAAGGCCTTAATGCCTCAGGATGTCTATGTTAGTATGGCACACTTAACCATGTGTGTTTATTTATTTTATTATATTTCTTACCTTGCCCATCCTGGCTGAAGCTGGACACAGGGCGATTTACAAGAATTAAAACAAAATTAAAATTCCAATAATAAATAATTCTTACAATGTACATATACTTCTCAAGATGGCCAGCTCAAGGTGAGTCCCAGACCCAAAAACTAATAGTCTGCACCACCCCACATTCCAATTCAATCTCTTTTACTGTAAAAAAAAAAATTTTGGCAGGAGAAAGTGTTAGCAGGTTGCACAATACAGTGCCAGCTGGAAATAGAAATTTGGGGAGGCTGGCTTCAGGTGGATGTGGCCTCAACCACAAGCCAGGTGGAACATCTCTGTCTTTCAAGCCCTGTGGAACTGCATAAGGCCCCGCAGGGCTCTGGTGCCAGCCGACAGAGAGTTCCACCAGGTTGGAGCCAGTGCCGAAAAGGCCCCGGCTCTGGTCAAGGCCAACTTAATGTCCTTGTTGGTTTAGAAAACATGAGTGCCGTTTCTGGAGAGCCCTGCTCGAGGCAACTCACAATGCAAAACAAATAATGAAGACCCACTGTGGTTAATAACCCTACTTCAAACCACGGGACCGGACCCAGATGAAGTTTTCACCCCCACAGCCCACTGATCTTCACAAAATGCTGCTCCTCACAATGGCGTAAGGGGTGGAGGTGGGGGGTCTTCATTGGGAGTGGGGAATGGGTGGAAATTGCCAGTCGTGGTATCACATCCTGGTCCACCATACTAGGGTGCTGACAAAACAAAACCGACTTTTGGATACCATGTGGGGCTTTTGAGGTAAGAAATGTTCGAAGGGGTTCTGCCTCTGTATAGTAACCCTGATCTTTTTTGGCAGTATCCTAACCAGGGTTGGTAATAACCATGGTTGACCCTCTTTAACTTCCAAGCCTCAGCTAGTCTAGGCTATTGAAGCTGCTCTGACATACCCTAGTTTACCCTGTTCCATGGAAGAGACCATGTTTGGGGAATCATGCTAACCACACGCTGACCGACTGTCATTTCACAGGACATCTGAACCGAGTCTCATTACCCAAGTAGACTGGACTTTTAAAAAGCTTTCTTAAAAACTTTCATTTTTTATGAAATTAAAAGTGATGATCTAGAACAGTGATGGCGAACCTTTGGCACTCCAGATGTTATGGACTACAATTCCCATCAGCCCCTGCCAATTGGCCATGCTGGCAGGGGCTGATGAGAATTGTAGTCCATAACATCTGGAGTGCCAAAGGTTTGCCACCACGGATCTAGTAAGATGTGAGAGGACAGCAGGCAGGATGGACAGTTAACAACAACGACAAGAGAAAAACATTAAGGGGGAAGGGAGGCAACAGGCTGAGAAAGAGAATAAGAGTTTCATGCAAAGAACACAACTAACAAATTTTAACCTGCAGAGCCTTTAATGGGTTGTTTCAAGTGTGTCCAAGGCTGCATTCAGACATCATGATGAAGTGGGGGGGGGGCACCTGTCAGCTGAACTCAGCACATATGGGGAGGGGCAAAGGAAGTGCATAAGAACAAGATACATCCATGCCCTGAGCAACCAAATCTCTGCTTGCTGTGAGCTGTCAATTCAGCCTTATTGACTTGTTACCTGCCTCCTGCTGGGGTATCTCAAATGCAATAAATGTATTCCATCGAAGCAGAGTATAATGGTAGGTGTGTGGGCACCAACCAGAGTACAGTTTATCGGTGGCTTACAGTTTGTCCACACGGTATCCCACCAGTGTGTGTGGATCTTAACTTCTTTCGGAATGGGTCCTTCGTAAGTCTGGCTTTCCATATTTGGGTTGCGAGTGGAGGTCCCCCCCTCCCTTAATTATTCCAAGCTGGTGTGTGTGCTGTCAGGTCACAGCTGACATAGTGATCCCGTAAGGTATCTCTTGCAAGAGATGTTCGGAGGAGCTTTTCCATTGCCTGCCTCAGCATCACAACCCTGGTAGGTCCTTGGATGTCTCTCATCCAGATTCTAACCGGGACTGACCCTGCTTTGCTTCTGAGATTTAATGAAATCAGGCTAGCTTGGGGCTATCCAGGTCAGGGAGTGGAGGCCCCCCCCCATATTATGTATTTCAAGGAGGGCATGTAGCTTTTTAACGAAAAAGATGTCCTTTTGAGATGATGCATCCCCCAATCTCCCCGAGTCTGAAAAACAAGAGTAACAATTTCGACTGGGCCCAATGTAAGTTGTCTGTGTTTCTCTTTTAGGACCGAAGTCGTCATCTACGTAGTTGAGCGGTCACCCAATGGGACCTCAAGGCGAGTGCCGGCCACCACTCTGTACGCTCACTTTGAGCAAGCCAACATTAAGACTCAGCTTCAGCAGCTTGGCGTGACTGTCACTTTGGCCAGGACTGAACTCTCCCCGGCCCAGATCAAGCAGCTGCTGCAGAATCCTCCTGCAGGTAACGTGTGCTACGGCTCAGCCTGTTGGCTGCTGATAAGCAAAGCCCTATTGGAATGGACATTTAGCATTCCCTGAAGATAGTTTCAAGGGGTACCTGTGGGGGTCTGAAGCAGAAGAGTACGATTTGAGTCCAGTGGCACCTTAGAGACTAACAGCCCAATCCAGATTAGGTGGGGACGGTGCCTCTCCGGTGCAGCGCCGCTCTCTTTGAAGGGTTTCCCCATGGTGCGGGAACTCCCAAAAAAGAAAAAAACACAACCGGCGGCGAGAATCCCCCAAAGGGGATAACAGAGGTACACCACCAAAAAAAGTGGCGCGTCTCCAAGGCCTGCTCCGCTGGCACACAGGGGCTGTGTGGGTGGTGGCAGCCAACAAGGTTGGCTCCACCCCCTGACCTGCCCCCAAAGTAGTCAGCTAGATAGAGTTAGAGCTCTTCTAGCACACGAGGGGCTCGACGATGCCTACTCCACCTCCCTCCTACTTCCCGCTGCTCGCAAGTCAAAGGACTCTTGCATAAATTCAGTTGGCAAGAAACTAACGGAACTGGATAGAGTTAGAGACCCTTTAGTCCTTTTGTGTCACCTCTTGTCTGTCCTTAGATATCTCCAGTCTAATTTCCTTCTCAGAACTCCAATTCTCCCTTCCCCCTAGCTGGCTAGGTAGCTTCAGGCTATCCATGTCAGCTTTCCTATCTGAAATGTAGTTCCCCAGTAAACATTTATTTTGTATATTTTAATGCGTGGCTGCTGCTGCTCTGTGTACCTAGCATCCTGCTCAAAGCCTTCCACCCTTCTTGGACTTAGCTTGTGCTGAGAACCACGCGAACCTTTTTCAATTATAGGCTAATGGTTTTGTTACATTCTGATCAATGTCTGCATTGGTTTTAAATTGATGTTAGCTAATTCCTTCCCAGAAAAGCAATGTCAACATACAGCATCCATGTTTGAGGTGCTGGTTTTTGCAGAAGCCATGCTAATTAAAGTAATGTACTTATACATCAAGGTGGAGAAGGACAGGAAAATCTTGCTCATATTCAGCTACGGAGACCTTCCTTGTTGACTTAACTTGTGTTTGGCCCCTGCAGGTGTTGATCCAATCATTTGGGAACAGGCCAAAGTGGATAATCCAGATCCTGAAAAGTAAGTGGTTTGCAGAATGGTGGCAAATCTTCTGCTGGATCATTTCTTTTAAGGGAGCACATGATCTGAGTAGGGAGGGTGAAATTAGAGAGGCCATTCTGGTATACTTAAGAACATAAGAACTAGCCTGCTGGATCAGACCGGAGTCCATCTAGTCCAGCACTCTGCTACTCGCAGTGGCCCACCAGGTGCCTTTGGGAGCTCACGTGCAGGATGTGAAAGCAATGGCCTTCTGCTGCTGCTGCTCCCGAACACCTGGTCTGCTAAGGCATTTTCAATCAGAGATCAAGGAGGATCAAGATTGGTAGCCATAGATCGGCTTCTCCTCCATAAATCTGTCCAAGCCCCTTTTAAAGCTATCCAGGTTAGGGGCCATCACCACCTCCTGTGGCAGCATATTCCAAACACCAATCACACGTTGCATGAAGAAGTGTTTCCTTTTATTAGTCCTAATACTTCTGCTAACAAAATCTGTGGGCTGTGAAGATTCCATGGCGACCCACTACGAAACTTTCACAGAGCTGCGTCAGAAGCTAGTACTAAACATACTTAAGAAGAAAAGTTGGATTTATATCCCCCCCCCTTTCTCTCCTGCAAGGAGACTCAAAGGAGCTTACAATCTCCTTGCCCTTCCCACCTCACAACAAACACCCTGTGAGGTACGTGGGCTGAGAGAGCTCCGAAGAACTGTGACTGTGTCCAAGGTCACCCAGCTGGTGCGTGTTGGAGTGCACAGACTAATCTGAATTCCCCAGCTAAGCCTCCACAGCTCAAGCGGCAGAGTGGAGAATCAAACCTGGTTCCTCCGGATTGGAGTACACCTGCTCTTAACCACTACGCCACTGCTGCTCTCCTCTTAATGGAGGTGTGAAGTGCCTTTAAGGCGCAGCCAGCTCATGACTACCCTGGAAGATTTTCAAGCCATGATATGGACAGAGATGGTTCACAATTGCTTGCCTCTGTGAAACGACCCTGGATTTCCTTGGTGGTCTCCCATGCAAGTACTAATTAAGGCTTTTGAGATCTCACAAGCCTGGACCATCCAGATTGGGGCTATTCAGCTCAGATGGGCTTTTGTGTGGTTCACCTAAAGGTAATTCAAATGTGTAGGAAGGGTACATAAGACAATGCCATTTCAGAATGCATGGGCGGTATCACATGTTCAGATGTTCCCCCGTGATGAAATCTCTGTGTGAAGATCTTGCCTATCAGGGAGAAAAAGTTATATATACAGGGGTGGGGGTGGGGTTAAATTGTTTCCTCCCTGGTGTCCACTTTTGTAAAGAGAAGATGAGGCTTTCTTCTGATTGGCTGTTTGGGCTCTCTTGTTCTTCCCTGTTGTCCTAGAATCTAGATATTGTCTGTGCAGATTTATGAAGGGCCTCGTCCTTTTAGCCAGTAGCTTGGCATGCTTGTGTTTACAAACGAAAACGATAAGGTGTCGCCCGGTTTTAACCAACTTGACGCTCTCTTTTTCTCTAGGTTGATTCCAGTGCCGATGGTTGGCTTCAAAGAACTGTTGAGAAGGTTGAAGGTCCAAGACCAGATGACAAAGCAGCATCAGACCAGACTAGATGTGAGCATCAACATCTTAGGGCCCCTCTTGAGAACGTTTGCAGCTCTGGCCACAATCGAACAGGGCCGGGAACTGTTTCTTAGATGACCCCCAAGTCCCAAATGGGTGGGAACTAATTTTCATAAGCAGATAATACTTCTGGTGGGAGAGACTTTAGGGAAAAAGTTTGTGTCTTTTCCCATTTACAGGCTGGTAACATATTAAAGGCTAGACACCTGATTTGCCAGTTCACTTTAATAAGCATGGTAGATACCAGCTAGAGTGACCTGAACGCTTTGCGTGCCATTCTGCAACTTTCCCATTTTGAAATTGCTGCCTTCCTGGGCCTCGAGTGCTGATGTGTTCAACCAGTGTCCCTTCTTTAGGATCTGCTTGAAGTCCTCAGAGAGAGATGCAGGTGTGAAACCCCAGGGGGAATTAGGGCTTTGGAGAGTCAGACTTCACAGGTCTCTCTCTTAACTGAAGATGCATTAGCCAGGGGCTGTGGAAAAGGCATTTTAAGAGTCTAATAAAAGAAGCGAGTCCACACAACAGCTATGGAAGAAATGCACCTTTTCCCTTCTAGTAATTACAAGCCAGCCATCAAGGGTGTTGTAGGCTTGGTTGTTGTACTGAGGCCTTGACTTTAACAGACCTTACAGTGTGAAGGAGAGAAGAGGAAGAAGTTTGGATTGATACCCCACCTTTCTCTCCTGTAAGGAGACTCAAGGTGGCTTACAAGCTCCTTTCCCTTCCTCTCTCCACAACAGACACCTTGTGAGGTAGGTGGGGCTGAGAGAGTTCTGAAGAACTGTGACTAGCATAAGGTCACCCAGGAATGTAGGAGTGCGGAACCACATCTGATGTGGCTTCTCTCCCACCCATCTCTGCTGAGGAATTCCTAGTTCCTTAAGTGACGCTTACGCTTGGCTACCTGATTTACTTAATGGAAGACTTCTTCCATTGTACAACTGATGATTGTCGAATGGACTTCAGCAGTTCTGGAAGCACTTGCATACTTAATGGTGCCGGTCGGTTAGTTCAGAGAAACACTTCCTTTTCAGCAGGTGCCGCTAGCACAATGCATTGGATCCGCTGTTGCTCTCTGTTTGCAGCTTGCCTGTGGTTTGGATCGCGCGTGCTTGATCTGTGCAGGGCTTCCTTTGAGAGGCTAACAGGAGTTGCGTCCAAACTTGTCAATTGATAGCTATCTATAGTTACCGGCCAGCCGGAGAGGTCTTATGCAGCAAATGACATACAGGAGGAGAAGTGCGGGTTTTTTTTTTGGATACCCAGCTGTGCGGTCACATGGCCTCCCTGTTGAGCCTCACTGTCCCTTTCTCTAGATAATATCAGAGGACATCAGTGAGCTGCAGAAAAACCAGACGACAACCATGGCCAAAATAGCCCAATACAAGAGGAAGCTGATGGACCTTTCACACAGAACGTTGCAGGTAGGCCATTGCTGCTTGTCGGTTTGGGAGGGTTAAGAGAGCAGGCTTAATGCACTGGCGAAGAATATAAACTGCATGTGAGCTCCCAAATCACATCCTGCATGTGAGCTCCCAAAGGCACCTGGTGGGCCATTGCGAGTAGCAGAGAGCTGGACTAGATGGACTCTGGTCTGATCCAGCTGGCTTGTTCTTATGTTCTTAAGCTGTGAGCCAGGAATGTGAATTCGACGAAGGACCTGGGGGACAGCTTTAGGCAAGCTGCTGTTGCTTCCGTCCCAAGGTCTGCCTGGTTTAGTTTTCAGTTTCCAAGCAAATGGTCATCTGGAAGGAAGTTGACATGAAGGGCATGAAAGCAAATACCTCTTCCCTAGCTAGTTGGGTCCTAATTGCTGCTATCCAAAGGAAGCCTGCATGTGAACATGAAGGTTCCCTTGAGTGGTAGTAAGTTATAATCTTTGAGTAGATCTGGCCTCTGCATTGAAACCACTAAGCTAGTGGCAGCAAAGTCCCAGGGAACTTCCTTTTGTGTGTCCTCCGCCTACAGCATATTGATTCCGTTGGACCATGTGGAATTCTGAGAATGGGCCCACCGACCTGTTGAAGCACAGGGACTGTTGGACAGTTGCAGAGGAAAAAACCAAGGATATAAAGCTGAATGACTAAAATGCAGTGTATCAGTTTTCCTCATTAAAGCAAGACTGTCATAGGACCATAGGAATTTCCCCTTCCGCCAAATTCTTACCCCCCCAGTCCTATAGCTATGTGTTGTTAAATTGATGCCTTGAAAATGAGACACATAACCCATTTCTTCGCGCAGGTCCTAATCAAGCAAGAGATCCAAAGGAAAAGCGGCTACGCCATCCAAGCCGATGAGGAGCAGCTTCGCGTGCAGTTGGATACAATTCAGTGTGAACTCAACGCACCCACGCAGTTCAAGGTTAGCAATGTATGGCTTTGGGACAGAGACCCCTGGGTGACAGCAGTCCTGTGCCATGTCTCCAAAAGAGGACAGATCCCTCGCTGTCCCTTTGGACAAACAATTCAACTCTTTCCCCCATGAATTCCTCCATCATCTATCCCAGGGGTAGGGAACCTGCGGCTCTCCAGATGTTCAGGAACTACAATTCCCATCAGCCCCTAGCAGCATGGCCAATTGGCCATGCTGACAGAGGCTGATGGGAATTGTAGTTCCTGAACATCTGGAGAGCCGCAGGTTCCCTACCCCTGGTCTATCCCCAACTGTGCCATTGCGCGATTTAACGTTATGCCCTCTGCCCTACTAAAGGGTAGGTTCAGTAACCTAGAAAAAATCTGCAAGGCTATGCAGCTTCAAATCCAATGTGGTTGAAACCCTGGTCCACCAACTCTTGCACTGCACCAGATTAGATAAAATCAGATCTAAATATACCAATTTATATTCTCTCTTCCAATCTGGGCTGCCTGATCTGATTAGGTTATCTCTATTGCTGAATAACTCGGACCCTGGTCTTTGTGAAGAGGTCACCAATTTCATTATGGAGATAGTTGAGAGTCCCCAGTAGCCCGTATCTGTTATGGTCCTTGTGGGTCCTTTTGCTTTTATTACCTATCTATGTATTTGCTTCTGATTATGCCAATAAAGGCTTATGTATGTATGTATCTCCAACTGTCCACCCATCCAGATAATTTCTTTCTTTTATTCTGCCCCCCTTTCAGTGGAACTCAGTGATGGGGGATATTTCCCCATCATTTTAGTGGATGGACGCATAGTTTTAAAACGTTTTTAACTGATAGTAGATAATATAATTATTTTATCTACAGGATATATATGATGTTAGAAACCACCCCAAGCCTGCGAGGGGAGGTCTAGACATTTAATAAAATATAAATAAATAAATGCAATTTGTGCTCCGTCTTACTGAGGTGAAAGGTAGCATTCACCTCGCACGTAGGTCCTTCTTGTTTCTTAGGTTTGAAAAAGGTCTCATGTTAGGTTCATGGTGTTCTAGGCCAGTGCTTCTCAGTGCAAAAACGGAAACGTTTGATGATTTTGGGACGTCCAGAACCCCTTGAAGGGAATAGTCCCTTGGACCACACAGACTGATCAATGGGGCTTGCTTTCAAGAGACATGGTGCAGGGTCAAGTCAGTGGCCCACGAGGCCTGTCCTGTCCAGGTGCAGTTCTCCTGGGTACGGTTGCTAACCTCCAGCTGGGACCTGGAGATCTCCCAGCATCTGCACACTGGATCAAATGGCTGCTCTGGAGGCTGGACTGTATGTCATTATACTCTGCTGAGGTCCTTCCCTAAACCCCACCCATTCCTGGCTCCACCCCCCCCCCCCCCCACAAATCCCCAGGAATTTCCCCTCTGAGAGTTGGCAACCCCAGGTATGCCAACGGCAGATCGAGGCAGTAGAAAGGAACATACCACTTCATGTTACCCCTTCATATTGACTGTCAGGGTTGTTCAACAGTGGAATTCACTGCCTCGGACAGTGGTGGAGTCTCCTTCTTTGGAGGTTTTTAAACAGAGGCTGGATGAACATATGTCAGGAGTGCTTTGATTGTGTGTTCCTGCATGGCAGGGGGTTGGGCTTGATGGTCCTTGGGGTCTCTTCCAACTCTATGGTTCTATATTATGTTGGGGGATTTTTAAAAATTTTCCACCCACATAAAAAGAACTCTTGTGAGTGGAAATCCAGCACAGTGGGGGAAAGTTGCAGTACATCTTTTTTCCTGATGTGCCCAGTTGCTGCTAAGAGACATCGGCCAAGCATTACAAATATGACTCCTCCCCCTATATGAGTCTGAAGTGATACAGTCCTTTCTACCATCTTACTCTGCTGCATATATAGACCATGCCTGAGTTCTTTAACAGGAGAAATTTTCCCCGTAGTGTGAACGTGATGCCGGTCTTTTTCAGGGTCGGTTGAACGAGCTGATGTCCCAGATCAGAATGCAGAACCACTTTGGAGCGGTGAGATCTGAAGAGAGGTATTACATTGATGCAGACCTCTTGCGGGAAATCAAGCAAGTGAGTATCGATAGCTGACGAACAAGTTGCAGACCTTTGTTTGTTTTCCTTTTCATTGAAAAAAAGCAAACAAACCTTAAGCCGCCTCGTAAAAGGGATTAGAAACTCTAATAAGGAGCTGCAGATGTGCAGAACAAAAAGACCAATTTGAAAAGCATGTTTTAAATCTGTATTGTTGAAGGCTTTCACGGCTGGAATCACTTGGGTGCTGTGTGGTTTCCGGGCTGTATGGCCGTGTTCTAGCAGCATTCTCTCCTGACGTTTCACCTGCATCTGTGGCTGGCATCTTCAGAGGACCCTCTGAATGATCCTCTGAATGATCCTCTGAAGATGCCCGCCACAGATGCAGGCGAAACGTCAGGAGAGAATGCTGCTAGAACACGGCCATACAGCCCGGAAACCACACAGCACCCAAATGTTTTAAATGGTTGGCTGCTTTTGGTGGCTCTCATGAGGGCAGAAAGGCGAGGTGTAAATTTTGTCAGTAAATATTATTTATTTATTTATTTATTTATTCGATTTGGTAAACCGCCCTACCCCCAAAGGGCTCAGGGCGGTGCACAACAACAACAATACAATAAAACAAATCGAATAACCCCAGTCAAAATACAAAGCCATAAAACTATAAAACTATAAACTACAGCAGCAGTAATACTTGCAATAAATAATTGAATTAATAATAATATTAAATAAGTGATGCACCTTACTAAAGCAACTCTCAACCTACTTATAAAGTTTTAACAGCTGTGATTATGGTGAGATGGTGATCTGCCGTCCATCTTCAGGAGAAAATCTGGAACTGGGTTTACTGTGACTTTGCCCAGCTAGCCGAGCCCAGTGACGACTGCTTTATATCTTCCCTCTATATCTTACCACTGCAAAGGAAAGCCTTTTGGAATGCACCTGTGAGATTATGGGGCAAAAATTGTAGGGCAGGGATATTAGCCTCTGGCAAAGCGGAATACTAGCATCTGCCATTTTACAAAGTAGGTACTGGTTGTGGTTGAGAAATTAGTGCAAAACATGGCTTGGGATAGTCACCCTTTGGAAAAGGAGCCTTTCCCCTGGGTTTTCTGTAATCTCCCCCTCTTCTTCTCTAGCATTTGAAGCAGCAGCAAGAAGGTCTGAGTCACCTGATCAGCATCATCAAAGACGACCTGGAGGACATAAAGCTGATAGAACACGGATTGAACGAGAGCATCCCTATCAGAGGAGGGGTCTTCAGTTGATGGGTCATTTCCTGTCTCCAACGGCCTATGAAGCATTTGGCCTTGTTGTCCAGGCTTAAAACTCAAAGCGTGTTTTGTCAATAAACCAGGGGGACAGTTCTGAGGGATATCCTGTGCCGATGCCATTTCCTCCCAAGTATTTTGGCTTCAACCGAGATTTCAGTCTTAACGAAACTGGTTTCAAGGGGCGGGAGGAACTTAGAAGCTGCTTCTGTGACCTAAGCTTGCGTTTCGACAGCATCAGAAAAACTTCCCGTGTCAAAAGTCTTCATTAAGAAGCATCCTATCCCCCCCCCTCCCAACCTTGAACTCTGCACAGATGAACCACTGCATACCGTGGATACAAAGCTCTTTTCCTCAGTGCGTACAAACTGTGTGTAAAACAGAGCTCTCGGGAGGTGTGCGTCTGACCCTGTGCTGATTTGTGGGTTTGAAGCTCTGGTGTAAGGTGGATTTTGCTGGGCAGGGTGGGGGAGGTTATTGTTGGTCGGAACCTGAAGGCTATATTTTTATATTACTTAATCACAGTTTGCAAAAGTTTTCCTTCCGGGATGTAATAAAAACAGATGTCTGCTTTAGCTTCAGTGTTGCGTGCTGCCTTTAGTTGATCTTTTGGTTCTGTAAATACCTTTCAGCCACCTAAGTCTTGCTTCTGCTTTCCTCTGAAGCAGGGTTTCAGGTGATCCTAAATCACCTCCTCCTCAGATGCTGCAGTAGCCAGGCTAGTGGGGAGTTTGAAGACTTGCAAACTCTTGGGAGAGAGCCAGCGTGGTATAGTGGTTAAGATCAGGCGTACTCTAATCTGGAGAACCAGGGTTGATTCCCTGCTCTGCCACTTGAGCTGTGGAGGCTTATCTGGTGGACCAGATTAGCTTGTGCACTCCAACACATGCCAGCTGGGTGACCTTGGGCTAGTCACAGTCCTTCGAAGACCTCACAAGGTGTTTGTTGTGAGAGGACGAAGGGAAAGTAAATGGAGAAAGGGAAAGTAAATTGGAAGCCCCTTTTGAGTCTCCTTACAGGAAAGGGGGGATATAAATCCAAACTCTTCTTCTTCTTGATGCCAGTAGCAGCATCTGTTGGTCTCACATGAGTGCTGTGGAGGGCACAGAGCAGGAACTCTTATGTATTGCTAGGCCAGAGATCCTCAATGTGGTGCCCAGGGGCCCCGTGGTGTCTGTCAACACCTTTCCTGGTGCCCAAGTATTTTTAGACTGAGGGAAGTGCCAGGTCTTGAATCAAAAGTGTAGGAGCATCCAGACAAGGCAGCCCAACTAATAATGGTTGCTAAGTGAAAAGGATTGGATCTGTGTGATCCGTGTGGATCGTAACAGTCCCCTTGCCCAGGAGGGAAGGAGCCTTCTACTGATGCGAGAGCTTCGTGGACCTGGAGAAAAACCTGATCACAAGTTGGGGAGGGGCCGTGGCTCTGTGCTGGAGCATCTACTTGGCATGCAGAAGGGTCAATCCCTGAAAGTTAAGGATCAGGAAGTAGATAACGCACATTACTCTGGAGAGCTACCGTCAGTCATAAGTAGACAGTACAGATAGTCCAGTTCAGTATAAGACAGCTGCATGCGTAAGTACAATGGTTCTGTTTGGATTTGTGCGGTGGAGAAAAACCAGCCTCAATTTGACAATTCATCCATTAGGTTGAACCCCCGTCTGTTTAAACAGAGGCCCTTTCCACACTTACCTTTGTCCGAGGGTTGCTGTGCGCAATTCCCAGCGCACAGCATCCCACAAGCACTGCTCCTGAAACATCCCCACACAACCCCCCTGCGGCTGTTGCTGCAGGGGTCATCAAAAGGCGCCCTTTGCAAAGGGCGCCCAGGGATGCCAACTAGCTGAGCAGAAGGCGACAGCCCCGAGCAGCGTCGAGGCGACTTCTTGCTGCCGCCGCCCCTCTGCGTCAAAGTGCAGGGGGACCCCATTATACTCTCCTCAAATGGCTGAAGGGCTTAAGGTAAGTGGGGAAAGGCTCTAAGGTGACTTTGTGAGACCAACATTAATCTCAGAGTCTGGTTAGCCTCGGTTAATGCTGTTTTTGTTGCCTCTAACCACAATGTCTGTGTGTGCATTTCATTGAAAAACCGTAGCGAAGGCTAATCAGTTAATAAACCAACTTCTGATTGTGGTTTGGTGTATCCTGAATCACCACAGGGACAGTTACAGAGAGTAGTTTCAGAGAGGAGTTGTGTCAGTCTGCAATAGAAGAGTTAGAGTCCCATGTTTCAAGGTAGAAGCTTTTGAGAATCAGCGCTCCCTTCAATGGACAGGAGTAGGAATGGCTGTCTGAGTCTTAGCCAGAAGGTAGCAGGGGTGTTTGTAAAAAAATGCATATAAAGGATGCAAAGATACAATGCACATTGTAAACAGTGGGCAGAGCAGAGGGGAAATGGTTGGGGGAGCAGAGAATTAACATCTGTAATGAGATATCTGTGACCTGGATGGTTCAAGCTAGCCTGATCTCGGAAGCTAAGTAGGGTCAGTCCTGGCTAATATTTGGATGGGAGACCTCCAAGGAATGCCAGGGTCATGACACGGAGGCAAGCAATGGCAAACCACCTCTGAATGTCTCTTGCCTTGAGAACCCTACAAGTTGCCATAAACCAGTGAGGGCGAACCTTTTCGAGACCGAGTGCCCAAAAGGCAACCCAAGACCCACCTATTCATCGCCAAGTGCCAACACGGCAATTTAACCTGAATACTGAGGTTTTAGTTTAGAAAAAACAGTTGGCTCCGAGGCATGCGTTACTCAGGAGTAAGATTGGTGGTAGTTGGTGGCTTTGCTTTGAAGCAACTGTGCAACTCTTCAAACGGGTGAATCATGACCCTAGGTTTACTCAAAAGCAAGCCCCATTGCCAGCAACCAAGCTTATTCCCAGGTAAAGGATTGCGCTTTAGTTCTTCGCATGAAAATCAGTGCGGTTTAACAGTGCTTAACAGGGTTACACTGCTTCCCCAAAACTAGGTCTTAGGTTTAATGCTAATAATCGAACCCAGTGGCACAGGCCAGCCTAGATGTGTGTGTGTGTGGGGGGGGTGTCTCTGTTTGCGCATGCCCACAGAGAGGGCTCTGAGTGCCACCTCTGGCACCCGTGCCATAGGTTCGCCACCACTACCATAAACCAACTGTGACTTTAGGATAAGAAGAAAAAAGTGAGATAAGACTCCTATGTCCCTATTCAGCTTGGGGGGAGGTGTCCATGGTCCTGAACTTGCTAATGAGCTCAAGGTCAGCAATCTTGCATTGAAATCTCCCAAAACATTGATCCAAAACATGGGTTTATACAGTGTTGGAACTGAGATGTTTCTTCCCGCCCTCACAGTCATGAGCGTGCAATCACAATGTATGAACCATGTCAGCATCTGTGGTAGGTAGGAGGCTTTGGCTGAAATGGTAGAGAATCTGCTTGGCATGCGGAAGGCCCCAGGTTCAATCCCCAGGGTCCCCAATTAAGAGTACCACATGGTAAGTCATGTCTCTTGTCTGAGACCTTGCTCAGCTGCTGCCAGTCTTAGACCAGGGGTCTGCAACCTGCGGCTCTCCAGATGTTCATGGACTACAATTCCCATCAGCCCCATGCTGGCAGGGGCTGATGGGATTTATAGTCCATGAACATCTAGAGATCTGCAGGTTGCAGACCCCTGGAGTAGACAATGCTATCTCGATGGACCAAGGGACTGATCTGGTATAAGACAGCTTCATGGATCCCTTGCCACTGCTGCATTTGCCTGGCTCCTAGAAAGCCAGCGTAGTGTAGTGGTTAGGAGCAGGTGGACTCTAGAGAACTGAGTTTGATTCCCTGCTCCCCCACATGAGCGGCAGATTTTAACCTAGTGAACCAGATTTATTTCCCAACTCCTACATTCCTGCTGGGTGACCTTGGGCTAATCACAATTCTCTCAGAACTCTCTCAGCCCCACCTACCTCATGAGGTGTCTGTTGTGGGGAGAAGAAGGGAAAGGAGTTTGTAAGCTGCCTTGAGTCTCCTTACAGGGGAGAAAGGTGGTGTATAAATCAAAACACTCTGGAATATTTGTGGCTGGATTTTCTGGCAATTCCTGTGAAAGTGTAACCTTGCACTTACAACGGAAGACCTCCCACAACGACAAAAACATTTCATAAATCTATATTTATTCTTCAACTTGCTTGAAAACTGGAGATGTCAAAAAGGGACCGCAGCCCAACACCAAAGCTCTTGCATCAAAGTTAGAAAAAAGCTATGCTAACTTTCTCACATCGAAAGCCGACGCTGCAAAAACAGGTGCCGGAGTCATTTCATCCAAGTCATAGGCACGTTCTTAGGTGAAAAAAAGTTTAAAAGTTGTCCTGAAAATGTCGTCTTCGAGTGGGTAGGCTGTGTAGCTGCGGTCTTAGTCAGCAGGATGCGTGTGTGTGACGATGCGGAAGGCTTCGAGGAACTCGTTGAAATCGATGTTCCCGTCTTTGTTGAAATCGATGCTGCGGGCCAAGTCGCAGATGCTTTTCTCGGAGACGTTGAGGTTCATGTGGGAATTGAACAGCTTCCAGACCTGGTGGAACTCGTCAAAAGAAAGGAATCCTGCAGGGCAAGAAATAAAGTGAAAGCTTATTTCAGGCTCTGAGCCTGCGAGCACCTTTGAAATTCTGACACTGCTTAGCAAAAGCCCCATTTTCCAAAATGAAATGGCGGGCGCCACATTGGCGAACTGTGGCCTACTGTATCCCCAATCATCATCAGCTAACAATCTGAATCCATTTTATTTCAATTATGCCCAGCATTTATGCCCTTGTGCCATGGTGGCGAACTTATGGCACTCCAGGTGTTCATGGACTACAATTCCCATCAGCTCCTGCCAGCATGGCCAATTGGCAAACCTATGGCACTCTAGATGTTCATGGACTACAATTCCTATCAGCCAATTGGCAAACCTATGGCACTCCAGATGTTCATGGACTACAATTCCCATCAGCCCCTGCCAGCATGGCCAATTGGTGAACCTATGGCACTCCAGATGGCCATGGCCAATTGGCGAACCTGTGGCACTCCAGATGTTCATGGACTACAATTCCCATCAGCCCCTGCCAGCATGGCCAATTGGCGAACCTATGGCACTCCAGATGGCCATGGCCAATTGGCGAACCTGTGGCACTCCAGATGTTCATGGACTACAATTCCCATCAGCCCCTGCCAGCATGGCCACTTGGTGAACCTATGGCACTCCAGATGTATTATATTAATTGGTAATTTGTGGTATCTCCAGATGTTCATGGACTACAATTCCCATCAGCCCCTGCCAGCATGGCCAATTGGCCATGCTGGCAGGGGCTGATGGGAATTGTAATCCATGAGCATCTGGAGTGCCATAGGTTCGCCATCACTGCATGGATCACAAGGCAGTTTACATCGTGCTTCATTTTATGCTTATGAAAACCTTGTGAAAATAGCTCAGGCTGCTGAGGGCGTGTGACCGGTCCAAGCCACGCAGTGGGTTTCCACAGCAGAGTGGGGATTTGGCCTCAGTCTCCTAGCTGTTAAGTTAACCACTATACTATCCCCAGTGGGGGTCCCTGGTTTCCCGCAGTATAATCCAGTTGGATGAAACCAAAGCCCCACCTGGTCCAGCATTCTGCTTCCACCTGCAACTGGGAAGCTCATAAAACAAACACTTTTTTCCACATGTGACCTGAAGCAGTTGATGCCATCTTCCTCCTCCCCTCCCCCAAGGTCACCTGGCTACAAGGTCCATGGCAGAATGGGAATTTGAACCTGGGTAGTCCCATCTTCCATCCAGATCCTAACCATTTCCCCCCCACCCCCATCCCATTCTGGCTCTTCAGCGCATTGCAATCAATAGGTCTAGCTTCCAACAGTTGATTGGGTGGTGGGGTTGCAGACAGTGCAGTCCAAGAGAAAAGTGACTTTAGAGTACATGTGATGTCAGGAACAGCTATATGTCTCAGAAAAAGATGTTAGTATGGTCAGTTGAAGTACAGAGGTTGAGAAAACTGTATGCTTCCGCATTATAATATAGTCCCAAACAAATATGGAAATTCTCATTCATTTTCACATGCTGCCTTTGTCAAAACCATTATTTTGGGCATTACTGAATGAGGTACTTTGATACAAGAGCATTGATTGTTCATTGAACAACTATCACCAATACTTGCCTTTTGCAAACTGCATCATATATTTTTACTTTCAGATAGGGTGTGGGGGGGGGGGAGAAGAAGAAAAAGAGTTTGGGTTTATACCCTACCTTTCTTTCCTGTGAGGAGACTCAAGGTGGCTTACAAGCTCCTTTCCATTCCTCTCCCCACAAATGTCACCTTGTGAGGTAGGTGGGGCGGAGAGAGTTCTGAGAGAACTGTGACCGGCCCAAGGTCACCCAGCAGGAATGCAGGAGTGCAGAAACACATCTGGTTCACCAGATAAGCCTCAGCCACTCAAGTGGAGGAGTGGAGAATCAAACCCGGTTCTCCAGATTCGAATCTACCTGCTTTTAACCACTACACCACGCTGGGCGAGGTAGGGACTGGGATCCATGCAAAGCCTTCTATAACAAAAGGTCCAGCATGTTGAGTTCTGTAGTGGAGGAATCTACAACTCCACTAACATATTTTTTTTTTCTGAAACAGAGTAGAGGTTTCAGCACAGTAACACCACAGAGAGCCAACAAGATCCCTGGCATGTCCCCTTGCAGGGTGAACTGATTCTTACAGTTCATGTAAGACAGCGGAAGCAGCACACTTTGTGAGTGGGCACTTAAAAGTACCATCAACTTAGAACCGGGTCACACGCTAAAAACTGACAGCCCCCGCCATAGAAAAATGGATGCGTTTACCTGAGTGGTCAGTGTCTATGATGTTGAAGATGGTCTCCAGGCTAGGGAGGTTCCGGTAAATAGTTTCCAGCAAACTCGACTGGATGCGCTGCAAGAAACGGGACGGCTGTTTATCAGCCTTGCGCATCTACCCAAGTCACTGGCCTGCAAAACGGTTTATTAGCCCCCTCTGCCATGTTAAAATTATGTCAGGCACTGTGATTTTTTTAAAAAAATAATTCAGACTAGTTCAGAGTCTGGCCATCAGGAGAAATGAAGAAAAGGAATCTTAAATCATTTTCTTCCAGCCAAGATCTGGAATTGGAAACTGGGCTCAGTTGGTGGCAGAAGGAGAAATTGGTTTTGGGTTGGAGGACTGGGCATTATCCAGGTAGGATCAGCAGGTAAAGGAGGAGTTTAGAATTCCTTCAGTTCTCTGCTGGAAGGAAGGAAGGAAGGAAGGAAGGAAGGAAGGAAGGAAGGAAGGAAGGAAGGAAGGAAGGAAGGAAGGAAGGAAGGAAGGAAGGAAGGAAGGAAGGAAGGAAGGAAGGAAGGAAGGAAGGAAGGAAGGAAGGCTAACTTGGGACAATACTCACACAAAGCTTTCTGCTGAGCCAGACTAATGGTCTCAAGGTCAGCATTGTCTCCTTTGACTGGAAGGGACTCCCAAGTGGAGGTCCTTCGCCTCACCTACTACCTGATCCTTCTCATTGGAGATGCCGGGGCCTGAAACTGGGACCACCTGCATGCTCTGCTACTGAGCTATAGTCCCTCCCTCCTTGGAAGGATGCGTATCTTCCATGCTGGATTTAACTCTTTCAAAGTAATACCCAGAAATGCAACCCTCGTTGGCTCTGGATTGCAGTAGCAGATCCCCAAATATATCTCTGAGGAAGAGCATGTGAGGAAGGACACGTGCTGCCTCTGTACTCTGCCACTCTCACGCTGTAGTAGCTACCCTGTCGCTTCCTCAGAGTTCTCAAGGAGTTCCTTCTGTGAGGTTAAGAACATAAGAACAAGCCAGCTGGATCAGACCAGAGTCCATCTAGTCCAGCTCTCTGCTACTCGCAGTGGCCCACCAGGTGCCCTTGAGAGCTCACATGCAGGATGTGAAAGCAGTAGCCTTCTGCGGCTGTTGCTCCCGAGCACCTGGTCTGCTAAGGCATTTGCAACTTCAGATCAAAGAGGATCAAGATTGGTAGCCATAGATCAACTTCTCCTCCATAAATCTGTCCAAGCCCCTTTAAGCTCCATAAATCTGTCCAAGCCAAGATTATCTGATCCACCACATCAGAGCATCCTCCTGCTTCATCTCTGTCCAGAACATGCCCCCTAACAGTCCCAGGCATTTCTACCAAGTTTATTTGGATCTCTGACAATGGGTTTTGTTTAGGATTGCCAGGTTCAGGTTGGGACATACCTGGAAATTCTGGGGGTGGAGTCTGAGGAGGGTGGGGCTTAGGGTGGGGAGGGGCTTTTGTGAGGTATAACGCCATGCAGTCCACCTTCCAAAACAGCTGTTTTCTCCAGATGGACTGATCTCTCTCCCCTAGAGATCAGCAGCCATCCCAGGAGATCCCCAGCCCAGCCCAGTTTTGTTACCTCCTGGCTCGTTGACTTCTGCTCCATCTCGATGTCTTTCAGCCACTGGTCGTAGTCCAGCTTCCCACCGACAAGGCTGGGCACCAGTTGCTGCCGCAGCATCCGCCACGGCAGCCCTAAATGGAGGACCGACTCGATGGCCATGGCCCAGTCGCTCAACGTGATCACACCTGTGAGGACAGGACAGCCAACACAACACAGTGGAACCTCGGTAATCGTAGTGTCCGGGCGCGGCCCTGTCCCCAGCGCCCGGACTCAGCACAGCAGGCAGGGCAAGGGCTGGCAAAAGGAGAGACAGCAGGATAACAGCAGACAGAGTAAAAACCAGCAGAGTGAGTGTTGGCAGGTAGGGGCCTCCCTGAGAGTGATGAGCTGCAGCTGGGCCAAGAGGAGGAGTAGATAAAAGGAGAAGGGAAATGGGCCTCTGGAGATGCCACTGCAGCAGGGACTGGGGAGGGCATTGGCAGAGGAAGGGAGTGGTAGAGAGGCAAGGAGCTTAGAAGGGGTTGCTGCCCAGCGCTGTGGGGAAACAGGCTGGTGAACCCCGGGCTTCACACCGGCTGCACACCCACCCCACCCCTGTGAAGCATAACAGGGTGGGGCAAGGAAGCCAGAGAAGGGAAGAAGCAATCAGAGGGCTCTCTTCTGTGAGGCAACAGAGAGAGCGAGAGGAAGAGGGGTCAGGCAAGCCGGTGGCTCTGGCAAACAGCGCCGGGACCCCAGGCCAGGGTACGGGAGGAGGGTACAAGGCGTGGCCTAACGCAAGGCGCCCTGTGGGCAAGACTGTTCCTTGGCCCTCAGGGCCAGGCTAAGATAAACCCCCAGGTCAGGGAAGGTGGGTCGGTACAGCCACCTGCGGGGCCGGGGCAACTAGGGGAAACGCCACACGTAGCCTTCAGTTTTCGTCCGTTTCAGTTTTCGCCGGTCGCCCCCAGCCTTTTTTTTTTTGCCTCGGTTTTCACCGGGCGCCTCGGTTTTCGGCTACGCCGTTTGCGTAAATTTACGCTTTTTGTGTAAAATTGCTACTCCGTTTGCAGAGCGCATGTGCAAACGGCGTAGCTTCAGTTTTCGCTGGTTTCAGTTTTCGCTGAGTGTTGCCGAATGGATTACCGGCGAAAACCGAGGTTCCGCTGTATTGCCAGGGGAGCTTGCAGAAGGGGCAGCAATGGAAAGGAAAAGCCTCTGCGATCTCAGTGTGAGGTGGAAAGGAACTGACGTGTTCCCAGATTCCTCAAGTGAGGAACACCAAGCTCACAGACCACCATGAAGGGGGCTTCTTTTTCCAGCCCCTCCCTCCCCCTCTCTGCCAAAACAATGGGAAACCTGTCTGCTGCCACCTGTAGGAGTAGGTTAAAAACTACAGTTTTTGTCATCGGACCGGACAAACAGTCCCTAGGACAGTGGTGGCGAACCTATGGCATGGGTGCCAGAGGTGGCACTCAGAGCCCTCTCTGTGGGCACACACAAACAGAGTTGCCCCCCGCCCACATCTAGGCTGGCCTGGGCCACTGGGCTTGATTATTAGCATTAAACCTAAGACCTAGTTTTGGGGAAGCAGTGTAGGTCACCCTGTTAAGCGCTGTGAAACCCACTGATTAAACTCACTGGTTTTCATGCGAAGAACTAAAGCGTGATCCTTTACCTGGGAGTAAGCTCGGTTGCTGGCAATGGGGCTGGCTTCTGAGTAAACCCTCCTAGGGTCGTGATTCACCCGTTGGAAGAGTTGCACAGTTGCTTCAAAGCAAAGCCACCGACTACCACCAAGCTTACTCCCGAGTAACGCACGCCTCGGAGCCAACAGTTTTTTCTAAACTAAAACCTCAGTATTCGGGTTAAATTGCCATGCTGGCACTTTGCGATAAAGAAGTGGGTTTTGGGTTGCCATTTGGGCACTCGGTCTCAAAAAGGTTCGCCGTCACTGCCCTAGGACAATTTAAGACATTGCATTTGAGACTCGTGCTCCAGACCTCCAACCAGTGGTGGGATTCAGCAGGTTCACACCACTTCAGCAGAAGAACCGGTTGTTAAAATGGTGCTTGTAAACAACCAGTTGTTAAAATTATTTGAATCCCACCACTGCCTCCAACCCCTGAGGTACTTTCCCAAAAACAGCCCTCTGAGACACTTCTGGGGTGTAGTGTCTACAGGTAATCTTCTGCCTTTGCCTCACCTGATTTGGTCTTATCCAACTGGTTGAAAGCACTGTGGAGGTCTGACTTGTGAGCGAACATTTTCTCCCTTAGAGCTTGGTAGGCAGTCTCCTCCACTCTGCTGATCCTAGGGGAAGAAGGGAAGCATTTCACTGCGTGGAACCCAGCCAAGAGCCATGCATGGGCATAATTGGGGCTCCGTCCCTCTGAAGAGAGGCTCAGCTTCCTGTGGAGCTCACATCACAGGAAGGACAAAGAAAAACTTCATTGGCTATATGAATCCACAAGCTGGATTCCAAATGAGCAGAATCCTCCAATTTAGTCACTGCAACTTTTTCTCCATAGGATCCATAGGATTCCCCAACCATGACCTACTGCTGTTCCTAGTGGCTGCAGGAAAATTTTATTTAAAAAGAGAAGAAAAAAAAAAGGTCAGCATTACTTGCATAGTTTTGTTACTTCTGGGGAAGACCTAGAAGTGACAGCTGGTAGCTCTAGGAATCACAGGAATCTCTATGGTTTTACTATAGAGTTACTGGTGGTTCCTAGAACTCCCTGCCATCAATCCTGTTTTTTTTCCTGGAAGTGATGTCATCACACCCATGCAATGCCCTCTATCATTCCCAACTCTCCTGCTAGTAGTCAGGCTTCACCTGGTAACCATAGCATCTATATAAGGTCTGATCTGAATGGAAAAATTATTGACAAAGAAGGGCTGAATCGCTCCCTTGCCACCTTAGCTGACAACCACAGCCTTCTAAAGTTGCTTTTCATTTTAAAACAAATAGCTCTTAATTACATTTACTTGTGTTTGTATATGCATCTTGCTTCTTATACCAAATCAGACCACTGTCCCATTTAGACCCCAACTGCCTGTTCCTACTGGAAACTTCTAGATCAGGCCCAAGTGTATACGACAACGTTGGCAGATCTGCCCCAGGTCCCGCCAAACAAAAGCACAATCTGGGATTTCTCGGCTGAAGCTTCTCAGGCAGAGAAGTTCTGAGAAGCGGGGCACCAAAGGCTCACCCTCCCACCATTTTCCCAACCTGGAACAGTTCCAGGGAGCCACTATCTTCCCCGCTGGGGAAACTCCTGGATACTAATGGGTGACTTAAGAATCATACGTTTCTCCAACAGGACAAATAGCAGCTCCCTGGAACTGTTTTGGGTCAGGATGATTTCAGCCCCCTCATGCAAATGACTCCCTCATACACCTAGGAGTTCAAGCCAAGCCTGTTGACCAGTGAAAGGGGTGGCAGGTGAGACACAGGAGTATGAGACACTGGCAATGCTGCCGTCACCATTTCACTACCAGGTACAAACCTTACGTGACAATGAGAACATAAGAACATAAGAACAAGCCAGCTGGATCAGACCAGAGTCCATCTAGTCCAGCTCTCTGCTACTCGCAGTGGCCCACCAGGTGCCTTTGGGAGCTCACATGCAGGAGGTGAAAGCAATGGCCTTCTGCGGCTGTTGCTCCCGATCACCTGGTCTGTTAAGGCATTTGCAATCTCAGATCAAGGAGGATCAAGATTGGTAGCCATATAAATCGACTTCTCCTCCATAAATCTGTCCAAGCCCCTTTTAAAGCTATCCAGGTTAGTGGCCATCACCACCTCCTGTGGCAGCATCTTCCAAACACCAATCACACGTTGCGTGAAGAAGTGTTTCCTTTTATTAGTCCTAATTCTTCCCCCCAGCATTTTCAATAGATGCCCCCTGGTTCTGAGCAGCTCCAAAAAACATCTCAAGCTGTATGGTAAACCACAGAGTTTCCAGAAATTCCTAGAGTTACCCTTTGTCACTTCCGGGTCATACCCAGAGCAAAGTAATGGCGTGTAGCAGATGCCCGCGGGTTTTCAGAATATGTTCCTCCTACCTCTGCTTGGACACACACTTTTATTGTCAAAGTTTCAGCTCAAGTCTCCCAGCATGCAGACCAGGAAAAAACCACAAATAGCGTGAGATATATATATAGCGAGGCCTGCTGCAAGCAGCCTTTCCTTTATTCCACCAACTTTTAACCAAAGAACCAAAAAGAACGAGCTTGGAGCTCCTCCTCTCCAGCAGAAAGGTGCCCACCAGGCAAATAGGTCTGCGCGACTCAAGCAAAATGCAGACATCCAGGAAGGTGGAAATGAATGCAACCAGCAGAGGTGTATCTAGGGCAGTGGTGGCGAACCTTTGGCACTCCAGATGTTATGGACTACAATTCCCATCAGCCCCTTCCAACATGGCCAATTGGCCATGCTGGAAGGGGCTGATGGGAATTGTAGTCCATAACATCTGGAGTGCCAAAGGTTCGCCATCACTGATCTAGGGAAAATGTAGCCCGGTACAAAATCTGAGTTTTCCGCCCTCCCCGTATGGGCAGCCACCTTCCCTCACCACGACCAAACAACCATTTTTTTGCACCAGGTCATCAGGGAGGGAGGAGGGGTGTGGGGACAATTTTCCGCCTCCCCCATGTGACTACATGGCCACAGCCTGGGGACATTTTGACCCCATATGTTCTCCTGGGCAGTATGCCCCTGGCAACCAGTGCTATGGATCAAGAGTAGGGCTGGGCTATCTTGCTGCCTGAAATTCCCTCCCGTAATGTACTGTTTCCTGCATAGCTTCAGTAACCATTCCTATCTATGTGTGCCCCTAAATTCAAGGGAAACGCACCGGCTCACATTTATCTCCTGTTCCTTGCCCGTCCCTCCCATCCAATTTCCTTTGCAATCTCATTGAGGGCAGGTAGCTGTTCTTCCTGTCTGGCTTCTGCTGCGAAGCTGCGGGTAAGATTGTACAAGTGAGAATTGTAATGCCAAGAGTTTAAAGGAGGAGGAGTTTGGAGGAGGAGTTTGGATTTATATCCCCCCTTTCTCTCCTGTAGGAGACTCAAAGGGGCTTACAATCTCCTTGCCCCTCCCCCCTCACAACAAACACCCTGTGAGGTAGGTGGGGGCTGAGAGAGCTCCAAGAAGCTGTGACTAGCCCAAGGTCACCCAGCTGGCATGTGTGGGAGTGTACAGGCTAATCTGAATTCCCCAGATAAGCCTCCACAGCTCAGGCGGCAGAGCTGGGAATCAAACCCGGTTCCTCCAGATCAGAGTGCACCTGCTCTTTGCCACTGCTCTTAGCCACTACGCCACTGCTGCTCCAGCTCTCTCACCCGCAAGGCCCAGCCCCCCACCACAACAAGGGGTTGCCTCATCTAAGAACTGTTGCTAAAATCCCGAGGGGGCGGGCAGGGATCTACGGTGAGGAAGGAAACCATGCCTTTGTGTAATGGTCAGCTGAGACGCCGTCTTGCTGCCTTGGTACTGCACAAAGTGAGGGATCAGGTCTGGTCCCAGTTTCATGTAGGCACCTCTGTTGCTGCCCACGGCGTAGTAGTTGGAGGCCGAAAATATGGTGATGACCTAAAGGAAACGGTAAGATGGATTGATAATCAATAAAAAGCAACTCTGGAGATCATCCGCAAGGAACCGAGGCATGCTCGTGGTTATCTTTAATGACCTTTACTTTTCTCAGGGGCCTTTTTCCAGTGGCCTTTTCCCGTACTAAGTGCATCATGCCCAGAGGAGTAGCGAGGGAAAATGGCGCCAGAGGCACATCTGCTCCAGGCCCTCCCTGCACACACCCCCCCCCACTTACCTTAGGTCAGCCATTCTCAACCAGGGTTCCCTGGTACCCTGGGGTGCCGTGAGCATGTCCCAGGGGTACCGCGGCAACACTACCGCCCCCCCCTCATTTTGTGGTGTCTCCCACCGGCACCAGCAAGGACATGGAGCTGGCCCATGGGGGCAGGGCCTGCCGCAAGGTCAGCAGCCACCACCACCCCCAGTGCTTCCCTTCACCCTGGGAGGGGAAGGTGGGGGGTGTGGCAAGCAGGGGCAACGGGAGGGGAAGGTGGAGGGTGGCGGCAGGGGTACCGTGAGATATGAAGAGTGAGGTCAAGGGTACCCTGACCTTGAAAAGGTTGGGAAACACTGCCTTAGGTGGTGGTTCCAGGCAGCCTGGCGAGCCAGGCCTGGCGGGGCGGGGCTGAGGAGTGCCCGGCTGTGGTCCCGCCGGGCCGCTCCTTCAGCTGGCAGAGGCTCCACCCTGTGAAGGAGCAGCCTGGTGGGACCAGGCTGAGGGGGGGAGGAGGAGGGGTGTGAGGGAGATTTTCCACACACACCCCCCCACGAGACTGAACGGTGACCTGCCCAGGGCATATGTCCCCATATGTCCCTGTGGAAGCCCCGCCTCTGCTCATGCCTTGACATTGATAGCTCAGGCGGGCCTGATCCCCGGTTAGTATTTGGATGGGAAACCTCCAAGGAAGTCCAGGGTCACAATGCAGAGGGAGGTAACCACCTCTGAAAAAACCAGTGGTGGGATCCAGCAGGTTCTCACAGGTTCCTGAGAGTAGGTTACTAATTATTCGTGTGTGCCGAGAGGGGGTTACTAATTGGTGATTTTGCCATGTGATTTTTGCCTTAGTGACGCCCCTCCTCTCAGCAGTAGCGCGCAGAACTGGAAGCAGTCTAGCAGGAGGTGCACCGGCGTGCGTGGCAGCCTGCGCCTGCGTGCATTTGTTTCCTGCCCAAGGACCGGTGCAGCGGCTGCATCCTTGCCACAGCCCTGCCCAGGAATGCCCCGCCCCAGGAATGCCCGGCCACGCCCCCGTCGTGCCCCGCCCAGCTCCATTGGTGCTACGCCACAGTTTGAATCCCACCACCGTGGGAACCTGTTACTAAAATGTTTGGATCCCACCACTGGAAAAACCTATAGGGGTCTTTGTAAGCCAGCTGCAACTTGACGGAGCTTCCTAACACCCAAGCACATCATGTTTAAACAGCGGCAAAACCAAAATACAATAAATGCAAAGGTGTAGCAGAACCAAGCATAAACTAGAAAGAAACCTACCACGCCACAGCTACTGGCATCAAAGAACAAAGTGCCAAATTTTAATAAAGTGTTTGAAAGCAATATACCGAACAGCCAAACAAATATGCCCTTTCATATTGCTGAAGCAGCTCAATAAATTGGTTTATTTGTGAAATACGTATGTGAGTTTACATAATGAGGGGTTGTTTTGAATTTGCAGCGGACTGAACACTACAGAAGATATTTGTGTTCATATGTGTGTGTGTGTGGTACTAGGAACGTGGCCTGGGAGGTGGGGGGTGGGCGGCAACCCCCCAAAGTTTGGGAACAGTTGATATATCAAACAAGCTCCGTTTTCTCCAGGGGAATTGATCCCTGTTGTCTAGGAATGAGCAGTGATTCCGGAGGATGGAATATTTCGCCTTGCAGACCAGCAGGGGAAGGACAAGTGGAAGACAAGAGGACAGGTGGGAGGGAATGCGGGTGAGTGGGAGGTGGTGGGGGGTAGAGGAGGTTAGGAGGGCTGTGGGAACTCTGCCTGATGTCTCCAAAAACCTGGAACTGGCCCAGCTTCCAATTAACAATACTTTCCCCCAGACAGCCTATCACCGTGGTGGCGAACCTTTGGCACTCCAGATGTTATGGTCTACAATTCCCATCAGCTGCTGCCAGTCTAAGTAGACCAGGGGTCTGCAACCTGTGGCTCTCCAGATGTTCATGGACTACAATTCCCATCAGCCTCTGCCAGCATGAGTTATAGTCCATGAACATCTGGAGATCTGCAGGTTGCAGACCCCTGGAGTAGACAATGCTATCTCGATGGAGCAAGGGACTGATCTGGTATAAGACAGCTTCATGGATCCCTTGCCACTGCTGCATTTGCCTGGCTCCTAGAAAGCCAGCGTAGTGTAGTGGTTAGGAGCAGGTGGACTCTGGAGAACTGAGTTTGATTCCCTGCTCCCCCACATGAGCGGCAGATTTTAACCTGGTGAACCAGATTTATTTCCCAACTCCTACATTCCTGCTGGGTGACCTTGGGCTAATCACAATTCTCTCAGAACTCTCTCAATTGGCCATGCTGACAGGGGCTGATGGGAATTGTAGTCCATAACATCTGGAGTGCCAAAGGTTCGCCACCACTGGCCTATCATAATCCGTACGTGTTTACCACACACCCTCTCCCCAGCCCCACAGTTCCCCAGGGACTGACTGAGCTACCTTTCGGTTGTGGCAGAACTCGTAGCCCTCCGGTTTACACTCGTGGGAGCGGATGAGGAGTTGGAGGCCATGCTTCTGTAGGATCCTCTCTGTCACATCGGGGCCGAAGTAACAGCCCCCTCCCCTCTCTTCATTCAATCGGCAGCCATTTTGAGGGTGCGGGTCGCTCCAGAGAATATCGAGAAGCTGAAGAGGTCGACACGCAGGACACATTCAGTACCACTTTGGCTCCAGACGTATTTAATAGCCGTAGTAGAAATTCATGTGTTCAACTGGTGGTGGAGTTTATAGAATATTCCACCCCCTTCCCCAGGATGACCCCGAGATCACCAGTGGGGGGCACAAAATCACCCCCACCCCCTCTACCCCCATGCTGACCCAGTTTGACCCCCTTGTCCCCGTGGGTGTTACGTGGTGCCTGTCCGAGCTGCCTCCTTCCCTCCCCTGGCCCTCAGGGGTGGGGCTCAGAGGCGGAGGTGGTTTGGACAGGCACTGCAACAGGCCGCCTCTTGGGCCGCCCACTGTGGTGCCCTGCCCCCTCTGCCTCCCTGCAGGCCGGCTTCTGCCCTCCCAGGGTCTGGGGAGGGCAGAAGGCAGCCTGCAGGGAGGCAGGGGGCAGCGGCTGGTGGGCTGGCGCCTTGGACGGGCCTGCCTGCCACTGTAATGCCCATCCGAGTCGCCCCTGCCCCCAAACCCTGCCCCTGAGCACAGGGGGGCCGGGGATGGGGGGCTCAGGGTTGCGGGGATGCCTGGAGCAGGTGGTGTTCCCAGGCACCATTTCCCTCCGATACGCCTCTGACAGAGCCCGACTAGTATCAAAGCACTGCTAATTACAAATGCAATATAGATCAAGAAGAAGTAGAAGAAGAAGAGTTTGGATTTATATTCCCCTTTCTCTCCTATAGGAGACTCAAAGGGGCTGACAATCTCCTTGCCCTTCCCCCCTCACAACAAACACCCTGTGAGGTGGGTGGGGCTGAGAGAGCTCCGAAAGCTGTGACTAGCCCAAGGTCACCCAGCTGGCGTGTGTGGGAGTGCGCAGGCTAATCTGAATTCCCCAGATAAGCCTCCACAGCTCAGGCGGCAGAGCTGGGAATCAAACCCGATTCCTCCAGATTAGAATGCACCTGCCCTTAACCTCCTACGCCACTGCTGCTCCCTAGGACTGAATTGCCTCACTCAAGGGTAAAGCAAGGCAGGTCCTTGCCAATACGACCTAGACGTAGGATGCTGGAAGCAGCTGCATCCTCCCATGTGGCCAGGAACAACTGAGGGGATGGCAAAGGCTCCTCTTGGCAACCTGACATGAGGGTCTCCTACTGTTGCCTACCTCCACGTGGTGACTAGAGATCTCCTGGGTTTACAACAGATCTCCAGACCACAGAGATCAGCTCACCTGGAGAAAAAAGCTACTTCGGAAGGTGGACTTTACGGCTCCGTACTCCACTGAAGTCCTTTCCCCAAAATGCATCCTCTTGGGGCTCCACCCCCAAAAGCTCCAGAGATTTCAAAACCCAGAGCTGGCCGCTCTAGGGCAGTAGTGGTGAACCTATGGCACTCCAGATGTTCATGGACTACAATTCCCATCAGCCCCTGACAGCATGGCCAATTGGCCATGCTGGCAGGGGATGATGGGAATTGTAGTCCATGACATCTGGAGTGCCATGGTAGTCCATGACATCTGGAGTGCCATGTGACATCTGGAGTGCCATGGTAGTCCATGACATCTGGAGTGCCATGTGACATCTGGAGTGCCATGTAGTCCAGGACATCTGAAGTACCATGTGACATCTGGAGTGCCATGTAGTCCATGACATCTGGAGTGCCATGTGACACCAGGAGTGCCATGGTAGTCCATGACATCTGGAGTGCCATGTGACATCTGGAGTGCCATGGTAGTCCATGACATCTGGAGTGCCATGTGACATCTGGAGTGCCATGTAGTCCATGACATCTGGAGTGCCATGTGACATCTGGAGTGCCATGTAGTCCATGACATCTGGAGTGCCATGTGACATCTGGAGTGCCATGGTAGTTCATGACATCTGGAGTGCCATGTGACATCTGGAGTGCCGTGTAGTCCATGACATCTGGAGTGCCATGTGACATCTGGAGTGCCGTGTAGTCCATGACATCTGGAGTGCCATGTGACATCTGGAGTGCCATGTAGTCCATGACATCTGGAGTGCCATGTGACATCTGGAGTGCTATGGTAGTCCATGACATCTGGAGTGCTATAGGTTCGCCACCATGGCTCTAGGGTCTCCCTATTCATGAGGTATGAATGGCTTGGATGGAATCCCACCTACCTGCTTGATCTCAGTGCCTTCTATTTCAAGGGAGTCATAGGATTTCACATCCACCTCTGACACGGAGGCCAAGGGGGTGCCCAGAGACATGTCCATCCCTTTGGGCTCGGCTAGGCCTGCCAGCCTTCGGCACGACTGCAGCTCTTCCTGAACCGACTCTTGCACTCGCTTGGAAATGTCTGACTGTTGTGAAATATCACAAAAGCTAGCCTGACCAGCTTCATTTTGACGCACAATTTTCTCGCTTTTCCTCTTCTGGGTTAGCAAAGAGAAAACCTAGCATGGGAAAAGAAGATGGGAGGGAGAGAGAGAGAGTTCTGAATACAGGATCATAAGTCATGATTTGTCTGGATCTAAAAGGATATGTGGGGGGTGGGGAGAGATATACAAAAATGCTCAATCAATCTGGTTAAGTAGATAAGCTTTGAATGTGTCCTTTGAGCAATAAGAGATCCAATATCACTCTTCCAGTATCACAAAGAAAGAAAGATGTGTGGAAAAGTGGTGGGATCCAAAAATTTTAGTAACAGGTTCCCATGGTGGGGGGATTCAAACTGTGGCGAAGCGCCAATGGGGCTGGGTGGGGCATGACAGGGGCGTGGCTGGTTATTTAAGGGGTGGGGCATTCCTGGGTGGGGCTGTGGCAAGGACGCAGCCGCTGTGCCGGTCCTTGGGCGGGAAACAAATGCACGCAGGCGCAGGCTGCCACGCACGCTGGTGCACCTCCTGCTAGACTGCTTCAAGTTCTGCGCGCTACTGCTGAGAGGAGAGGAGTAACTAAGGCAAAAATCACGTGGCAAAATTACCCATTAGTAACCCCTTCTCGGCACGCACAAATAATGAGTAACCCACTCTCGGGAACCTGTGAGAACCTGCTGGATCCCACCTCTGGAAAAGTCCCTTGGCCTCAAGTAGCAATTGCTGAGGAACGGCGCAGGCCGAAAAGTCAAGAAATTGCATCCTTTGAGGCCCCTTGTCCCCAAGTTCTTGTAACAAAAGTGCAATCCCAGGGGAATGGGGAATTGATCTTGGATAGGACTGCCATTTACCTGTGGGCAGTGGCATAGTAGGGGGTACAGAGGGGCCGGAGTCCCAGGCACCACTTTCGAAGGGCGAATTTTGGGGCCACGCCCCCCTCCTCGCAACTGAGTCCCAGTCAGGAGCTCTCTGTGGAGTTCAGGACAGGGGCTCAGTTGAATGCTGGCAAGAGGAACTCACCCTGCCTCCAACCTCCACGTGGAGATTGGGAGAAGGGCCAGCTGGGCTTGTCCCACCCCCATTCTCTGTGTGGAGATCGGAGAGGCAAGGGTCTTTGTCTGCAGCCTGCAACTTAGAGCTGGATCCAAGTCTGGCTGAGACCAGGATCAGACTAAACACAGATGCTGTCCACCTCTAGCTTTATACCCTTGGCTCTGTCCCAACCTCCTTGTGGAGTTGGGGGCGGGGCACAGTGCCAAGGGTGAGCCTGGATGCTGTTTTAAGTAGCTATGTCCCTGCCTGTGGGCCTTTCCCCACTTTTCCCTCTGTCGCTGCGGGCAATTCCCAGCACGCGGCATCCCTGGCGCGCACCCGGGCGTCCCCACGACCCCACACTCTGCGCGGGGTCATCAAAAGGAGCCCTTTGCAAGAGCGCCAGGGATGCCTCGCGCTGAGGGGGCGCGATAGCGGCAGCGTCGAGGCGGCTGTGCTGTCGCCACCCCTCTCGTGGGGAGTGCCAGGGGACCCTGCGCTACTCTCCTCAAGTGGCGCGGGGCTTAAGGTAAGTGTCGAAAGGCCCTGTGGGAGGCCTCTCCTGTCCACAGTGTGCCCTCACCTCCAGCATACCAGCAACAGGTGAGAGAAAGAAAGAAAAATTAGTCACCTTGTGCCATGTGACATCCCATACAGAAGTGATGTCACAATTCTCTAGAAATCACCTGTTTTCTCTGTTTTCATCATAGAGTCTCCAGTGATTCCTAGAGAGGCATGATCGCAATCCTTGGTTTCCCTGAAATGACTGTTGTGCTGCTGCTGATAGCTGCCCCACGTGCCCCTCTCCAGTGGCATAATATGTTGAGAGCCAGTGCGGTGCAGTGGTCAAGAGCAGGTGGATTCTAATCCGGAGAACTGGGTTTGATTCCAAACTCCTCCACACGAGCAGCGGAGGCTTATCTGGTGAACCAGATGTGTGTGCGGGGTGGGGGTGGGGGGAGGCATGGGGGCGGTGGGGAGGGGGCGCCCAGAGCACGTATTGTCCCGGATGCCATTCCCCGCTCCCCCCGTATGTCTCTGGATATCTGCGAAAGGATCTCAAAGCAGCTGTACCTTACGCCTGTCGATCCTGGCTAGCTGTTCCAAATCCGTAGTGTCTGACACCCCTCCATGTACAATTAAAACCTTCTTATCAATCAAGGTGGCCAGCGGCAAGCAGCTGAAGACATGCCGGAGCAGTTTCAGTATTTTGTTCCCATGTTCCTAGATAGGGGAGGGCAGGGAAAATAAGGAAGAATGAAAACCCAGTTGGGGGATGGGGAGGGAAGTCCTACAAAACGCACAAGAAGAAGATTTCCAGATTAGCTTACCCGGTATTTGCGCATGACCTCCTTGGTGAACCCGTAGCTACAAGGTTAAGGACACGAGATGGCTGTAAGTAAATGCTTGGTAAAAATTTAAACAACAACAACAACAACAACAGAACAGCCAACCAAAGGATCACCAATAACCAAAGGATCGCCAATAGGATCCAAAGGATCACCAATAACCAAAGCATCACCAATAACCAAAGGATCGCCAAGGATCGCCAGAGCCCTTCGGGGATGGGGCGGTATAAAAAGTTTAGATAGATAGATAGATAGATAGATAGATAGATAGATAGATAGATAGATAGATAGATAGATAGATAGATAGATAGATAGATAGATAGATAGATAGATAGATAGACAGATAGATAGATAGATAGATAGATAGATAGATAGATAGATAGATAGATAGATAGATAGATAGATAGATAGATAGATAGATAGATAGATAGATAGATAGATAGATAGATAGATAGATAGATAGATAGATAGATAGATAGATAGATAGATAGATAGATAGATAGATAGATAGATAGATAGCCAGCCCCTGATTCCCTGCAACAGATGTGGAATGCCGTACCGTAAGTTGATCATGTAATCCTCGTGGTTTCCTCGGTTCAGGTGGACCTCCTTGGGGTAAATCAAGAGGTAGGTAAAAAGAATGATCAAGATCTCAATGGACTGTTTGCCCCTGTCCACAAAGTCACCGTTGAACACGTATTTCTTCGCTGGAGAGGGGAGGCCATTCTGCATGAATTCGAAGGAAAAAGAAGAAGAAATATGTCCTGTGAGAAGGAATTGCCAAAGAACAGGAAACAAATGGCAGTCATGAGTGCGCCGTGCTGTTTTGGAAAGCCTTCTCAGACTTGATCGCAGACAAAGATTGTGGGGGTGAAAAGTGCCAGCAAACTGCAGTCAACTTTGGGTCTTTGGGTTATCACTTGGTAACTCTGCTTATCAGCTCAACAAGGCTTGAACATCTGTACATATCTGTAGATTCTGATCATTGGTTCTGTTCAGAGGCAGAACTGAGAGAAAATGGTGCCCCGCTTACCTCAGGTGGCGGGGTAGGGCAGTGGTGGTCCTGGGAAGCCTAGCTATGCTGGGCCTGGCGGGGCTGAGGGGTACCCGGCAAGCCGGGAGCTTGCTGCCCTGGAGAAGGAGCAGTCGGGCTGGGAGCCTGCCGCCCTGGCCTGCTGCCCCAGAGCAGGAGCATCCGGGCCGCCCCAGAGGAGTGGTCCTGGGAAGCCGGGGGGTGGGTGGGTGGGTGGGTGGGCGGGCCAAGGAGCGCTGTCAAACCCTGGACCTACGATCCAAATCAGACTCTGTAACTTGAGGGTTAAGTAGCCTTTATTGGAAGATACATGGGTAAGAGCAGAGGTGGGATCCAGCAGGTTCTCACAGGTTCCCGAGAGTAGGTTACTAATTATTTGTGTGTGCCGAGAGGGGGTTACTAATTGGTGATTTTGCCACATGATTTTTGCCTTAGTTACGTCCCTCCTCTAAGAAGTAGCGCGCAGAACTTGAAGCAGTCTGGCAGGAGGTGCACCAGCGTGCATGACAGCCTGCGCCTGCGTGCATTCGTTTCCCGCCCAAGGACCGGCGCAGCGGCTGCGTCCTTGCCACAACCCCGCCCAGGAATGCCCCGCCCCCTGAATGCCCGGCCACGCCCTCGTTGTGCCCCGCCCAGCCCCATTGGTGCTACGCCACAGTTTGAATCCCACCACCATGAAAACCTGTTACTAAAATTTTTGGATCCCACCACTGGGTAAGAGGGAAAAAGCTGGTTCTGCCAGAACCTTCAAACAACCCCAGTATATCAAACCCTGTTCCTCCTCCCCTCCCCCTAGCCCAGAAGGCAGGAAGAGCAGGAATGTAAGATTAACCCAAGGTCAGAAGAATAAGATGAAGCATTTGGCTACGAGAGTCTCTTCTCAGGAAAACGAAAGCAATTGGCCCAACTCAGTGGAGCTCCCCCCTTCCGCCCCCCAATACTGCTCTGCTGGTTGCCAGGTTCCAGCCTGACGGGCCCCCAGCAGGCCCGCGGCAGACTGCTGGCCCGGGCAGGGGCACCTCTCAGTGGGAGGGGCGTGGGTGGCAATTTTGCGCCCCCACAAGACCTAATGGGTGGCGCCCAGGGTCAATTACCCCCCCCCCCCCATGTCCCTCTGGCAGATACGTCCCTGGTTCTGTGTACAGAATTTAAAATTTCTTGGCATGGAATTGGAAGTAGCTACCCTGTTTCCCCGAATATAAGACATCCCCAGAAAATAAGACGTAGTAGAGGTTTTGCTGAAGTGCAAAATATAAGGCATCTCCCGAAAGTAAGACATAGCAAAGTTTTTGTTTGGAAGCATGCCCGACGAACAGAACACAGAAAAATAAGACATCCCCTGAAAATAAGACGTAGCGCATCTTTGGGAGCAAAAATTAATATAGGACACTGTCTTATTTTCGGGGAAACACTGTATTTATGTTATCTATTTTGGCAGATAAACTGTGCATACAAAGTTTACCAGCACGCAGCAGTACGTACCTTGTAAAATATCACAAACAAGTCATTCAACTGGCCATGCAAGTCTCCTAATAATAAAGGAGGAAAAAATAGTCAATTTAATGGCTTCCCCCTCAGTTGTATGAATCCATCAGTTCGGGTGCGACTGAGAAGTTACAATGCTCAGTTTTCTTTAGATGAGACAGCACCAGAGCCTTATGGCAGTTCATAACATTTGCCTAATTGACAAATATGCAAACAGAATATAAGATGGGGGAAACAGCTATGCCTACAACAGACTGCAGATCCGTGGATTCCCACATCAGATACCCAGACAGTAATTTGTTCTTCTCCTCAATGCATCACCCATAAATACCCAGCTTAACAGTGATGGGGATCGACGTCAGATTATTACTACTTATTAAATCTCTCTGTTCAAACACAACCTGCCAGATAAAATGTACAAACTTTGGAGACCTAACTCCTAAGATTCCCGTCGTGACAGGTGTTAAGCAAGGCTGTGTATCGGCCCCAGTCTTGTTTAACTTATTCATTAATGATTTGGCATTAATGATTTATTCATTAATGATTTGGCACATGTTTTGTCAGATGTTAACACACACAGCCCAGTTCTTTCAAACAAACCCATACCACTCCTACTTTACGTTGATGATGTGATACTGAGTGGGCCTTAAAAGGCTCCTTAGAAAAACGATGGAGTACTGTACAGCTAATTTCCTGTCCTTAAACCCAGAAAAATCAAAAATTATCATCTTTTCTAATGTATTTAAGCCTTCTAGATGGCTTATTAATGGGGTTAAGGTCGAACACTCCAAGTCCTTTAAATATCTAGGCCTAACCTTCCATCATAAAGCCACATAGGCCAGACATAGAGATATTGCTGTAAAAGGAAGTTATCACACTGCTTCAGCAGTGGTAAAGTTTTTTCACACCAGGGGAAGAGGATATGTCCCAGCAGCCCTAAAGGTTTTCAACTCCAAGGTAGTTCAGCAACTTCTCTATGGAGTTCCTTTATGGATAACTGCATGGAACAATTCCGTTGAAAGAATACAATCTGGCTTCCTCTATAAAATACTCGGATTACCGCACTCTGTACCATATGCTGTACTATGCTGAGAAACTGGTCAGAACCTACTTGAAACAAGAACATGGCTGAATACATTCAAGTATTGGATCAAATTATGTTTTAACTCTGATGTGTGCAGTTTAATATACACTGCGCGCCCAGATCTATTTGCCTCCGAATGGTATCAACTTCTCAAATCAAAAATTTACTCAATAAGTTTATTATTTGAAGATCTCTGTATGCTGACACCCAGAGAGATTTTCCAAACCTTAAAAAGCAGACTTTTAGAACAGGAATATCATATCTTGTTGGGGCAAGCAAATAAATCATGCTCACCCCTCTGTGTCGGAATAATACTGAAACAGGGGCACATAGCCAAATATCTTGAATTATTAACTGAACCCCAACAGAGATGATCACAAGGGCCAGATCCAATACCTTCCCATTGGCCATTACAAAGGGTCGTTACTTATCCATCCCTCTCCAGGATCGGGTTTGTCCACACTGCAAAAATCAAGTGGAGACTCTTGCTCATATTATTCTTGACTGTCCGAGATATGTGAGCATTAGGAATTTCTCTCCCAGGCTGGCCCTAGACAAATCTGAAAGAGACTCTGACAGTTCTGTTGTGGAGCTTCTGTTAAACAATACAGATGTCATGCTCCTGGGAAAAGTAGCAAAATTTATTTTACAAGTGACAGAACTTTCTAAGTAATGTATACTGCTATATACAGTCTTCCTGTCTGCATTTTGAATGTACTCTTGATTTGTATTTAAAAAATGTCTGGCAACGCTCTATTACCTATTTTAAATGCCAAATAAAGGTTGTTGTTGTTGTTGTACCCAGCTTTCTCTGACCCCAATTCAGATATAATAGCCAAATCACAGTTTGATCACTCTGAAGGCCTTGTGGAAATCAACATTTACCTCTAAACTAGGGGTGTCCAACTTTGGCCCTCCAGATGTTTATGGACTACAATTCCCATCAGCCCCTGGAGCAGAAGTGATTTTGGAGGGCCAGAGTTGGACATCCAGAGGGTCAGAGTTGGATGCCCCTGCTCTAAACCATGCTGTAAACTGCCCTGTACCTGAATAGGACAAAATTATACCACTGAGAGCAATAACAACTTCGTACCGCACACGGTGATCTCCTCGTTGTAGCAGGTGGAGACACTGCTGATATTAGGCAGCTGAGAAAGATGCTTCATCGTCTCGTGGAAGAGTTTTAGGACATAATATGCATGGAGCTGCTACTGGGAAAAAGTGAAAAAGTCACAGAAGGCCTTCAGACACCGCGAGAATACAGGGACTTGGGAACTAATTTGCCTGCTTGTTATTCATCAAGAGATATATACCTTTCTCCAAAGATATAAGGCTACTAACTACCATTATGTCATGTGGCAAGCAGACAATTGAAATCCATGAACTGAAAAAGTATCTACATGGAATATCCTACATATGGGGTTATCAACATCTAGGTGATGATCTCCTAGAACAGTGGTGGCGAACCTTTGGCACTTCAGATGTTATGGACTACAATTCCCATCAATTGGCCATGCTGGCAGGGGCTGATGGGAATTGTAGTCCATAACATCTGGAGTGCCAAAGGTTCGCCACCATGGTCCTAGAACAACATTGCACTTACCTGTAACTGCTGTCCATCAAATGGTCTTCTGAGCAGGCCCACATGGGTCTGCGCATGTGCAGGCCTGCTGCCGTCTAAGACTGTCAAGTTTCTTAGAAAGCTCAAGAAGCAAAGTATCCCTTTTCAGATTCAAAAGGGACCTCGTTAAGAGAGTTTTGACTCTCAAAAGCTTACGCCGAGGAGATTTATGGAGGAGGACAGATTTATGGAGGAGAAGTCGATCTATGGCTGCCAATCTGGATCCTCCTTGATCTGAGATTGCAAATGCCTTGGCAGACCAGGTGCTCGGGAGCAGCAGCAGCAGCAGCAGGCCACTGCTTTCACATCCTGCATGTGAACTCCCCAAGGCACCTGGTGGGCCACTGCGAGTAGCAGAGTGCTGGACTAGATGGACTCTGGTCTGATCCAGCAGGCTCGTTCTTATGTTCTCATGAGATCTTTTTGGGCCTCAACCCTTGCTCCTGAGCTGCACACCAGCTTGGCTACCCACCTGAAACTCTCTTCACTGATCTGTTTCTTAACCTAAAAGCCCTTCCTTTTGGGCCCAAGGAATCCCCTGATAACTTCTGGGGCTGATCTGGGGAATGAAAGAAAGTAATGCCATCCATTGCTCCTGAGATACTTACTTCGCGTTGTTTAAACGCTTCCAGTAAGGCATTGGCATCATCAGTCGAGAGAGGGAAGGAAAGATGGGGCCCCCCGTAGTTATCTGGCACCTGGATTGCTTCATAGTTGCAGGCTTTCTCCAACTTGGGATCTTTAGGGATATCACTTTCTGAGAAAACACGGTTAATGAAATCCCCTGGGAGAGAAAGAAAAGAAAAGGTGGTTTGAAACGTAGGCAATGCTTCAGTTATGTTTATGAAAATGGTTAACAACAACTCATTTTTAACATGGACCCAAGTATCAGAGTTAGGTGGTCAGAATGAATCAGCCATCTGCAGACTTCAGGCGAAGGATCCCAGTTTTTATTGATCCTCTATTTGAGAAACAACAAACAGAACTCCCCATAAGTAGAAAATCAGCTCAGTGAAAAACAGGCTGGGTTAGAACCTCTGACCCTGAGTCAGTGCTAGTTTTGGTTTTATCTTAAGGGTTGCTGATTACATAGAGGATAATTTTGAAACACTGGCAACAGCATAGTCCATTCCACCCCATCAGGACTTGTGTGTGTGTGTGTGTGTGTGTGTGTGTGTGTAAAGTGCAGTTAAATCACAGCTGACTTATGGTGACCCCAGCAAGTGAGAAGCAGAAGCAGTTTTCCATTGCCTTCTTCTGCAGAGCCTTCCTTGGTGGTATCCCTTCCAAGTACCGACCCTGCTTCGCTTCCAAGATCTGACGAGATTGGGCTCTACTCAGCGGTGGGATCCAAAAATTTTATTAACAGGTTGTGAGACTGGTGGGATTCAACCTGATGGCCTAGCGCCAATGGCGCTGAGTGAGACGCGATAATGTGGCGAGAGACGGGCATTCTGGGGCCGAGGCATTCAGGTGTAGGCCGATAACAGGGACGCAGCCGCTGTAATGATCCTAGGCTGGCTCAAGCTCTGCGCGCAGGCGCGGACTTACCTCCACGCACCTCCTGCTAGACTGCTTCAAGTTCTGCGCGCTACTGCTGAGGAGTGGAGGAGGGGCGTAACTGAGACAAAAATCACGTGGCAAAATCACCCATTAGTAACCCTCTCTCGGCACACACAAATAATTAGTAACCTACTCTCGGGAACCTGTGAGAACCTGCTGGATCCCACCTCTGGCTCTACTACTCCACCTTCTCTCCCCCATCTGTCAATCCACATCCTGCTGCATGTACATACAGACAGGAAACTGCCTTCTACTGAGTCACATTACTAGACTATCAAGATTCATGCCATGTACTCTGCTAGCTGTCCAGGGTCTCAGGTAAGGGGTCTAACTGTGAAACCTTCACCGTGGAAACGAGTTACTCTGGCACTGAGCTGCTGCCATGTTGTCATCTGGGCCAGCACCATTCCATCCACCTCCATTCTCTCTCACACGAGTAAGGATGTAGAGATAGAGTTCCTTAACTCCTTCCTCCCCAGTGGGTCTAAAATCCAGGCCCTTCCAGTCCACCTGTCAAATTCAACGTCCCCAGTATCTGTGGAGGTGAGAGCTAAGGAACAGCCAGTGGAACCACTATCACATGGTGTAGTCTGGGAGCGCTCGGAGGCTCAACCAGAGTGAAATGTCACTCCTACGGAAGTCTTTATTTATTTATTTTATTTATTGTTCCACTTATATACCGCCCTCCCCCGGAGGGCTCAGGGCGGTTTACAACAATAACAGAACAAGTGGATATATAAAATACATATAAAGATTAAAAGCAGAGTTCAATTTCCATAAAATTAGAATACAGATGGCATCCAGCTATTAAAAACTCCTACAGAAGGGAACAGCGGGCCTTGGGTTGCTTCCGGGCACCTTATCAGCAGCTGGTCTGCCCAAAAGCCCGGTGGAATAACTCAGTCTTACAGGCCCTGCGGAACTCATTAAGGTCCCGCAGGGCCCGGACAGCTGGAGGGAGAGCATCCACCAGGCAGGGGCCAGGGCCGTGAACGCCCTGGCCCTAGCGGAGGCCAGCTGCATCATGGAGGGGGCGGGGATCACCAGCAAATTGGCCTCTGCGGAAAGCAGAGACCGATGTGGGACATATGAGGCCAGACGGTCTCGTAGGTACGAGGGTCCCAAGTGATCTCTATCACAAACACAGAGAGAAGTCCTTCTCTTTTCTTCCTCCATGCCACGAAAAGGTCCAGCTGCCCATTTCTGCACGTTAAGCCTCTATTAAAAAGGGGGATTTTTTCTCCTGGCCTGTTGGCAGCCCTGGGTCACTGTTGTGTGCACGTTCGAATCGGCTTTCCAACCTTCTGTCTTTTTTAAAATCTGGTAACATTCAGCCTGACAGAGAGGTCTGATGAGTTGGAAAACGTGCACGGTGTTTTGTGCCCGTTTGGTTGGCACTGATAAAACGTGTTACGTGGATTTCGTCCATGTTTTTGGATTCTGCATGGATTGTTATGGCTGCATGGTCTTTTCGGTATGCCACGTGAGCCACACACATTCATTAGCACCCTATGTAGGCTTACTCTCTTTACTGTTGCTTGCCATGAAGTGGTCCACAAGGTAGTCGAAGAAATGGTTGAGCTGCAGAAGAGAAGAAGAAAGAAGTAATTCCTCAAGCTACAGACCAGGCTTGTACGTGCTTCGTCTACTTTTGCAGTGTCTTGCCTGGGGTGGCCTCTTTCTTCATACCATTATTTGGAAGGTGGGGCAACGTGGCTGGTTCCACAGTGGGGCTGGTCTTTGTAAGTGAAATCATGCATAAGGTTCTCTGATGAGGCAAACAGAGATTCCCTAGACTAGAGAGGCCTGTCAGGTCAGGAAAATGACATGGGGAGAAAGTTTTATGTCCCCTCTCTTCTTGTACCATGCCCCCAAGATTGAATCAGGTTCCTGAACATCTGGAAATTAAGTACTGGAATTAAGTACTGGAATTCTCACATCTGATTGACAGGACCTGTGAGCAGGGGTCAGAGATACAAGGGGAACCTATCATGCTGGTAGGCCTATTATCTCATGACTAGAACTCAGAGGTTCAGGCCCCAAAACGACAATAAAAATAAGGAAATGATGAAATGACTGACATAAAAGCAAACTGTGAAACTTGGGTGCTGTGTGGTTTCCGGGCTGTGTGGCCATGTTCTAACAGCATTCTCTCCTGACGTTTCGCCTGCATCTGTGGCTGGCATCTTCAGAGGATCATCTTCAAAGGATCATCTTCAGAGGATGAAGATGTTTCGCCTGCATCTGTGGCTGGCATCTTCAGAGGATCATCTTCAGAGATCCTCTGAAGATGCCAGCCACAGATGCAGGCGAAACGTCAGGAGAGAATGCTGCTAGAACATGGCCATACAGCCCGGAAACCACACAGCACCCAAGTGATTCCAGCTGTGAAAGCCTTCGACAATACATTAAACTGTGAAACTTATCAAATGCCCACCAAATTAATATATGTCTAAATTTGAGCTTGAAGCCCAGGACAAATGGCCCTTCCAGTTGCCTCTCAGATTAGTCCTGCATTTTGCCACCAAAAAGTCTAAGCTGGGGATTACTGGGTTTGCAAGGAGAAAAGTCACATGGAATGAGTGTTTCGCTAAGTAGAGGAAAAACAGAGCAAATAATTCCTTTGATTGCTGACAGGAAGTTCAGAACAGTACAGGCACCAGGCTTGCCAATTTCCCACCGGAAGCATGCAACCCCCTGCCCTTAGTTCTAGTCCCAACCCTTAAGAAACTGAGGACCAGGAGGATAAAAATGACTGGAAAATGTCCTCCATAATGACCCTGTAGGAATTTCCCAATTTTCCTATGGCCGTTACTACAAAGAGTGGGGAAATTCCTAGAGCACCACCTGGAAGTGACATCATGTCACTCTCAAACTCCACCTTCCTCAAAAACCTCCCAGTATTTTCTGAGGCAACACATTTACTTAACTTGAGATGATCCTGTTCTCCTGCGTACTCTATGGATTGAAAGATGCGCCATGTGCACCTTCGGCGCATTTCGAGCCGGGCCATGTAGCGTCGGAACCATCTTTGGATCAGGATAGCTGCTTTAAAGGCTGAGGCATATAAAAAGAATCTGAGGACACAATCTCTTCCGACTTTGGCATGACATTAAACTTCAAGGGGTTTTCTAAGAACAGAAATCAATTTGCACGATGCCCCTTTCACCCTTTCTCCAGGTAACCTAAGAGTGCATTTTCCTCCCTTCCTCCGTTTACATCCTGGGGCGGTTGAGACGTAAACAGTGTGGAAATGTGGGATTGACGTGAGCCTTGGGTGGATTTCTGGCCAAACAGGGTTTTAGGACAAGATCATAGCCAGATCCCTATTGAGCACTCTAACTCATGCACCACATGTTGTCCTTAATGAAGCCTGAACTTCCAAGGAGAGCCATAAAGTATGACAGGGTTTAAATGTTATGCCATGCCATGTTACATGGCATGGGTGCATCAGAAAGAGAATGCTAAAAGATTGTGCCTATGTAACGATGGCTCAGTTGGATCTCATTGCCCACCAATTGGTGCCCTGTCCTCAGATTCAAGGAAATCAGGATCCAAGTGTGTGAATCTCACTCCTTTACACTTGCCCGATCTGCCAGTCAGTTCATTTGGATTACACTGCTTGTTGGACTGACCCTAGATCCTTCTCTCTGTATGAACAGTGGCAGACTTTCTCCTGGGCTACTGAGGCTGCTGGAATGGGACAACTTGGTTCCTGCTGTCATGTATATCCTGTATCTCATATGCTTTTTCATCCTGTTTTCATGTGTTGTACTGGCATCTATGCAAATAAAGGCTTGCAGCTGCAACTGCCCATGTTGCCTCTGTGGCTTTAATAAGAAGAACTAAGGTGGCAAAAAATGATGTTTTACAGTACTGGGTGGGGTGGGTTGGCAGATGGGTTATGTCTACCTTTAGAACTACCTATTGCGATATATTGGCCTGGTGTCACTTTGCAAGTCAGCTGCTTAATTGCATATAAAAGTTGTCATATTTACTTGCCACCGAGAAGGGCAATACTCATGACTTTCAGTTTGAACTCCTGGGAAAGGTTGGGAGGGTTAATGTCACTCAGGGGATACAGATTCCGTTGGAGAAACGGGACTTAGCTAGGGTTGCCAACTCTGGGCTGGGAAATTCCTAGAGATTTGGGGGTAGTGGTTATCTATCCTCATCTATCCTATCCTATCCATCATCACTCTATCTATCCATCATCATCCTATATCTATTCCATCATCTATCTATCATCATATCCATCTATCTTCCTCCATCTATCCCATCTATCTATCATCCCATCTATCTATCATATCTATCATAAATAAATCCATTAAATAAAATGAAACAATGATAAATACAAATGATAAATTCCATCATCATTCATTAAAATAAATAATCCATCATCATCATCAAATGATAAATAAAATTATTCCCCATTAAATAAAATTAAAGTAAATCTGATGATATTCAAATAAATAAATCTATCTGTATCTATCCTATCTATAAATGAAAATTAAAATATTAATAATAAAATATTGATAAATAAAATACATCCCATTAGTCGATAAATGATAAAATTAGTAAATTAATCCATCTAAAATAAATAAAGTATTCTAGTCGTGATGTCCAGTCCAGTGTCAAAGTAAATCATCATCTGTCTATCCCATCATCATCTGTCCATCATCTATCATCATCATCTATCATATCTGTCCCATCCATCTGTCATCATCATCATCCTCTGTCATCTGTCCTTGTCCGTCCTGTCCTAGTCCCATCTAAATCTGGTGTGTTTATAGGCATGTGAACCTGGGGTTGTTGGTGTTTGCAGAGGCTGGTTCTGGGTGATGTGGGCATGGGACAGCTGAGTTCAGAACTTATAGGGATGCTGAGGTCCTGGGACTTGGTTTGGTAGGGAGGGTTGACAGGTTTGCTGGTTTGGAGGAGTTCTTCCAGGAATGGGAGGGCCGTGGGTACTGACACAAAGTGTGTGTGCAGGTATTGTGAAATAGTTGGGATGATTTATTTCATTTTATTCTGCTGGTGTAGGGGTCCCCTAAGTCTGCAGAAACATCAGTTGCTCCATCTGCAGATTTAGGCATCCACACGCAAGGGGCACTGGTGGAAATTGCACATAATAGATTAGAATATAAGAAGAGCCCTTTTGGATGAGTCCAGTGGCCAATCTAGTCTGGCAGTCTATTCTAGGATTGCCCTGGAGGGACAAACAGATCGGGACACCCACATTTTGTCCGTCCTAAGTGCTTATTGTACCCTGAATGGATTGAGAAGCCCAGAATGGGTTTGACCAGTAAGGGGGGTGGAGATGAACAACAGAGAGGGCTAGAAGAGCTCTTTTGCAGAAGAACAAGACACCAATTCCCGGACCTTGAGGATTTCATAAGCCCTTAACACCTTGGTAAAGGTAATTAATTGCAATGTGTTGGAAACTACTAGGAGGTGTTGTTGTTTTTTACTATGTTGTAAATGTTGGAGTTTATTGTTCAGGGTTTCTTTGTGGTTGTAATGGAATTTGGGGAGTTCCTGGAGACCTTCCTTAATGTTGCAACCTGTTCATCAAACCCTTGGGTCTTCAGGGAGCCAACCAACTTACAAAGAAAGGTTTGGACTTGGCAATATCAGTAGACTGTAAATAGAAGGACTTGAAATGCAACCTGAACAGGACCTTGAATTGTAACGTTAAATGTTGATGTTTTAAAAGTGTTAATTGTAAAGAAAAGTAAACCATTTTGTTGTTTAAATTTGGTTCTTTGCAACTCCTTCCAAGTACTGCCCCACAGAACCCACAAGCTGAGGTTACACTAGCACTAGTATTCAAAGGTCTGCTGCCTCTGAGTCTGGAAATTTCCGTTAGTTACCATGCCTGGTAAATGATGGAAGCTATTCTCCATGAATTTGACCGGTCCCTTTTTAAAGCTTTCCGTGGTCATGGCCACAACATCGACTGGCAATGAATTTCACAATTTAATTACTCGCTGAGTAAAGTAGACCTTGAAAAGGTGCAGAAAGGAACAAATAAAATGACCCAGCTTTCCCCACCCCCATCGATTCATACGTAAATATCTGCCTGTTAGAGACCCTGCTATATACATCTGATGGAGTGGGTGTGGATTCTAGTCTATAAACCATATCCTGGAATAAAACATAAGAACAAGCCAGCTGGATCAGACCAGAGTCCATCTAGTCCAGCTCTCTGCTACTCACAGTGGCCCACCAGGTGCCTTTCAGAGACTCACATGCAGGGAGGAATTTAGAAGCAATGGCCTTCTGTGGCTGTTAAGGCTCCCTGAAAGTACCCTGGACTATTAAAAGGCATTGTACAATCTCAGATTAAGGAGGGACTCAGATTGGGTAGCCATAAATTGACTTTCTTCCTCCATGATCTGCTCCAGAAGCCCCTTTTTAAAGCTATCCAGGTTAGTGGCCATCACCCCCTCCTGTGGCAGCACATTCCAAACACCAATCACGCGTTGCATGAAGAAGTGTTTCTTTTAATTGGCCTAATTCCTTCCCCCAGCATTTTCAATGGATACCCCCTGGTTCTAGTCTTGTGAGAAAGAGAGAAAAATTTCTCTCTGTCAACATTTTCTACCCCATGCATAATTTTATAGACTTCAATCATATCCCCCCTCAGACGTCTCCTCTCCAAACTAAAGTGTCCCAAACGCTGCAGCCTCTCCTCATAAGGAAGGTGCTCCAGTCCCTCAATCATCCTCGTTGCCCTTCTCTGCACTTTTTCTTTAAAAGGCAATTAGAATCATATTCAAGACAGCCAGCATGATGTTGTGGTTATGGTGTCCGTGGAAGTCTCACGATGAAAGCTTGCTGGGTGACCTTGGGCCCTCTCAACCCTAACCCTGGCTACTATTTGGATGGGAGACCTCCAAGGAATATTGGGGTCGTTACAGGGAAGCAGGCAATGGCAAACACTTCCAAATGTCCCTTGCCTTGAAAACCCTATAGCAGATGGCGAGACCACAAGCACGGGTGCCAAGAGGTGGCACTCGAACCCTCTATGTGGAGACGCACACACAGAGTTCATTATGTGGGGGCGGAAAATCATACACCCCCACACACATACCTAGGCTGGCCTAGGGCACTGAGCACGACATGCACGCACTGCAGTGAGCAGGGAGAACTTGGCTGGTGGGCCTGGTGTCTGTGTCTCCGAGGTGGTTTACTGCCCTGAGGCCCGAGGTGGGGTCCCAGAAGGGGGAAGGCAAAGAGATGCTTGAGGGGCAACAGAGTGAGATTAAAAGCCTCGGGATCTTGCTTTGCAGGGCTTTCGAGCAGGCTGGCCCCTGCTTGAGCCCGAGGTGTTGCGGAGGGAAGAGGGAATAGCGGTTTTTTTCTAAACTGAAACCTCAGCATTCAGGTTAAAATTGCCAGGTTGGCACTTTGCGATAAATAAGTGGGGTTTGGGTTGCAATTTGGGCACTCGGTCTCGAAAAGGTTCGCCATCACTGCCCTACAGGGTCACCATAAGTCAGCTACGACTTGACAACAACAAAAAAGAAGGAAAAGAAATCCTGTTCATATCGGCAGTAAAAGACTCACACAGCTACCTCTGTATTGACGGGGACCCCCAAATAGGGCCTCTCTAGCAGTGGTAAATGCCAAGTTGACCACTCTGCCCAGGAAGACTTGACAAGGGATATCTTTCTGTCTCTTGCCTTGAAAACCCTACGAGGTCACCATAAATCAGCTTTGACTTGACGTCACTTTCCCCCAATGCCTATCTTGTATTGCAAGCTTGGCCAACAGCTGTCTATCGCTCAGGTTCTGATTTGCTTGTTTTGTACTGATTAAGCCATTGTGAGTTTTGAGCAACTTATACCTGCACCTTAGAGGGAGGTCTGGCTGAGGATGAAGAGGTGCTCACGCCGCCCCCCCCCATTCCACATAATTAGCTTGATACTGAGGCAGCAGAGGAGAGGGGGTAATGGAGTTGCACGCCAATCACTCCATGACAGACTTTGCCTTGTTTCTGAGATACACTGGCGTTTTCCGCACAAAGCCTACAATGAAAACCGAGGAGGCACCCTGAAGTGGAGGGAAGGGCATATATAAACTCAACGGGAAATACTAAATAAACAAAAAGCATTTGCACAACATTTCGAAAATGTTTTGAAAAGAATCGTTTGTCCACATTGTGCCATTTTGTCTCCTTCAATGAACAATATTGATTATTTTACAAGGTGGAAAGCCAATCGCACAAAAAAATTGGTTATGGTAAATATGCTCAAACCCCCTTTCACATAGTTGTATATCTATTTCCCTTCTCACTGACTCAATGCAGGATCAGAAAGGCTTTCTCTTTTACGTCCTTTTTTTTCATGCTCCATTTCTTCACCATGGCGGTAGCGGTGGAAATCTTTAGCGATTTTGGCATTTCAAGCAAAAGCCGAACTTTCAGTTTGTACCGAATTGTCTCATTGGTTGAAATAATCCAATGGGAAGACTGGTACAATGGAGAAGAGCAATCCTTTTTCTCATTGGATGGAACCTCAGTGAGACTAACATTCCAATCTGAAGCCTGCATCCTATTATAAACAGGAGTCTTGTGGCTTCCTTCAAAACACGCTGGGAATAAAAGGGTGTGTGTAAAGTGCAGTCAAGTCACACAGAACCAGCATGTGTAGAAGTGGGAAAAGTGGTTAAGAGGACAATAATTTGGAGAACTGGGTTCGATCCCCCACTCCCCCACGTGAGTAGCGAACTGGGTTTGATTAATCGCTTTTCCAGATGAGTGGGGGACTCTAATCTAGTATACCAGGTTTGTGTCCCCTCTCCTCCACATGCAGCCTGCTGGGTGACCTTGGGCTAGTCACAGTTCTCTCAGAATTCAATCAGCTTATATGCCATTAAAAGTTTCGCATTTGTATTTGTAATTCAATCAGCCACGCCTACATCACAAGGTGTCTGTTGTGAGGAGAGGGAGGGAAGGAGTGTTTGCAAGCCGCTTTGAGACCCCTTATAGGAGAGAAAGCAGGATATTAATCCAAACTCTGCTTCTTCTTCTACACTGACTCCAATATTCACTGAATTGGAGCTTTTTGAAGCAATAATAGGGTTATAGGTTAGGTTTCTCTTGTGGTGGTGATAACCAAGGCAATGTCTACATTTATTTATGTACCACCATGGTTTTGGTATAGCTTTGATAAGATTAGGAGGAAAACTGTGGAGGGATGTCTGGTAGCAGCAACAACTAGAAAAATTGGGTCCCTTAGGAATATGAAACCCAGCAGAGAATAAGAAATGAGTCTCTGGAGTCCAAATGTCTGACTGGCTCCTAAAGTCAAAGAAAATTTGTCAAGGCCTGCATTAAATTATGCGGCATCATCCACTGTTCTTGACATTAGCAGGACTGCAACAAACAGAAAATCAAGGTCATCTCATGAGGCCTTTCTGCAGAGAAAATTCGAGACAGAAGCACTTTGTTACTGAATGGGTAGTGGACTTAAGAAAATCATTGCCTCAAGGTACAGTGGTTCACACAGTGAAACTGTGAAAGCTACTTGCTTGGATAAGTTTAAAAAGAGTGTTAGACAGATTAATAGAGACCAGGTCTATCACTGACTAGACCAGTGGTGGTGAACCTATGGCACGGGTGCCAGAGGTGGCACTCAGAGCCCTCCCTGTGGGCACGTGCAAACAGAGTCCCCCCCCCCCCACATCTTGGCTAGCCTGGGCTGCTGGGCTCGATTATTAGCATTAAACCTAAGACCTAGCTTTGGGGAAGCAATGTAGGTAACCTTGATAAGCGCTGTTAAACCCCACTGATTTCATGCAAAGAACTAAAGCGTGATCCTTTACCTGGGAGTAAGCTCAGTTGCTGGCAATGGGGCTTGCTTCTGAGTAAACTTTCCTAGGGTCATGTTTCACCCATTGGAAGAGTTGCACGGTTGCTTCAAAACAGAGCCACCAACTACCATGAAGCTTACTCCCGAGTAACGCACGCCTCAGAGCCAACTGTTTTTTTCTAAACTAAAATCTCAGTATTCAGGTTAAATTGCCGTGTTGGCACTTTCACGATAAACAAAGAGGTGGTTTTGGGTTGCAATTTGAGCACTCCCCTGATTCTGAAAGGTTGCCATCCTTGGACTAGACCATAGATGTCCAAACTCGCTGCCCTCCAATTGTTATGGACTACAGTTCCCATCATCCCCTGCCAGCATCATTCTGGCAGGTGATGATGGGAAGACTCACCATGCAATCCAGCACATCCTTGGAAACCACAGAGTTTGACACCTAATGAACTAGACCCTTTTCCACTGAAAGATCTAAGAAAAACTGTAACTTCGTTAGCCACATGCTGGACTGCCGTTGTTTTATAATGCTCCGCTTGGGTCCTAGTGCCTACCTAACAGAATGCAGTCACATTAACTCACAGGTGTCAAACTCGCGGCCCTCCAGATGTTATGGACTACAGTTCCCATCATCCCCTGCCAGCATGATGCTGGCAGGGGATGATGGGAACTGTAGTCCATAACATTTGGAGGGCCACGAGTTTGACATCTATGCATTAACTGATTTACTGAGGTCAATTCTAGGGTGGAGGGCATTTTTCGAAAGGTTCATTGACAAAGACCTATTTTTCTGAGTACTTGGGAACCCTTTGAGGATCTGGATTCTGTATCTGGGGGCGGGTTTTTTCGCCTTTACTCTCCATTCTACAATTACACATAGTGATGATTAATAGAATCAGGTAATTTACCTTGGGGAGATATATCTGGCAACATCTGTCCTAGTTGTTAGAAAAAGAAAAAAAACCTTGACATTAATCCAGATGTATGCAGAAGAAACAAGAGACAACAATGTTTAAATGTTTGGGAAAGGAGATAATTGTCTCACCTTCCTCTGAGCCGGTCAATGATTTGTTTTGTCCAGAAATTCCACATCCCATAGTCTTCGAACAATTCACCTATGACGTTGTAAACAAAAATAAAAAGCTTTCTTTATGTAGCTTTTAAAAAATTGTTATATCCCCCCTCACTATATAACTTACCGTAACTACAAAATAGTTTCTACCATACATGACAATCAAACGTCCCAGTAAAATAAGAGTTTAAAATAGCCGAAAGATTAAAATAAATAGTGCTGATAAAAGCAACTTTGCACACCATCCAATTAAAAATTTCAGGTAAAACAATCTAAAACATCAGATTAAAACTGCAAAAGGATCTCAAAATCCTAAAATAGCCAACTTAAACATCATGGAAAATCAAGGATGATGCCTATAAGGCAAAGACCTCCCTATGTGCGCAATTGCATACAAAACTTTTGAGTGGCTATTGTACATTTCCTGGTTTCCATTCAGAACCAACGTGGTGCAGTGGTTAGAGCACTGAATTTCAGTCAGGGAGACCCAGGCTCAAAACCACCCCCTCCACTCCTCACCCCATTATGAAACTTACTGTATGACCTAACACCTGTTCACAGCTTAACATGCCTTGTAGGACTGTTGGGAAGATAAAATGGAAAAGGATGTACCACATATGCCTCCCTGAGTTCTTCAGAGGAACAATAACATGCTAATTCTCCCACCTTTTCTTTAGTCACAGATCAATCATCTAGCTCAGGGGTCTGCAACCTGTGGCTCTCCAGATGTTCATGGACTACAAATCCCATCAGCCCCTGCCAGCATGGCCAATTGGCATTGTAGTCCATGAACATCTGGAGAGACGCAGGTTGCAGACCCCTGTTCTAGCTGAAAGTGTAAAGCATTGAAGGATTATGGCAAACACACCAACAGTATCACTTGGATATACTTTTTGCAACTTTGAACAGTGATCTTGCATAGTTCCCACAGTATTAAATTAATCCAGGGATCTGCTAGCTCAGTATTTCCATTATGTTGGCTTCTGTGTCAGCAAACCTACATGAACGTCACAGCCCAGAGTGGCGTACAGAACAACCACCTTTAAGCCCCAGATGGTATTTATAAGCTAGTGAGATACTACAGCTGGGTCAGAGGCAAGTCCAAACTAAGCTGTACATAATAAATAAAAACCCATTAACCCTTTCCAAGAAAATGCCTGCAGCTCAGACCCCATTAAAAGGTTTAGCAAATAAATCGGCCTTGTAGTGGCTCCTAACTTCATGCGGCACCCTCCTCAGTTCCACAGGGAGCCCATTCTATAATGTGCTGTAAAGTGCCATCAAGTCACACCTAACTTATGTCAACCTCGGTGGAGTTTCCAAGGTAAGAGATGTGCAGAGATGGTTTGCCATTGCTTGCCTCTGCATAGCACTCTAAGGCTCCCTTGGTGGTCTCCTGTCCAAATACTAACCAGAGCCAACCCTGCTTAGATGCTGAGATTTGATGAGGTCAGGCCAGCTTGGGCCACCAAGTTCAGGGTATAAGGTGGAAGCTACTATTAAAGAGGACCAAGCTGGAGGTATGGAAAAGTAAAAAGTTATTCCTCATCAGAAGGGAGATAACTAAATGCCCTCCCCAATCTCTGCCAGTCACTGATTTGGACATACCTCCTAGCCCAGTGGTGGCGAACCTATGGCACTGGTGCCAGAGGTGGCACTCAGAGCCCCCTCTGTGGGCACGCACAAACAGAGTCCCCCCCCCACATCTAGGCTGGCCTGGGCCGCTGGGCTTGATCATTAGCATTAAACCTAAGACCTAGTTTTGGGGAAGCAGTGCAGGTAACCCTGTTAAGTGCTCTTAAACCCCACTGATTTTCATGCGCAGAACTAAAGCATGATCCTTTACCTGGAAGTAAGCTTGGTTGCAGGCAATGGGGCTTGCTTCTGAGTAAACCCTCCTAGGGCCGTGATTCACCCATTTGAAGAATTGCATGGTTGCTTCAAAGCAAAGCCACCGACTACCACCAAGCTTACTCCCGAGTAACGCGTGCCTGGGAGCCAACCGTTTTTTTCTAAACGAAAACCTCAGCATTCAGGTTAAATGGCCGTGTTGGCACTTTGCGATAAATAAGTGGGTTTTGGGTTGCAATTTGGGCACTCGGTCTCGAAAAGGTTCACCATCACTGTCCTAGCCAGTGGAAGACAAACGTTGACCAGTGATTCATACAGACCATATGATCAACATTTTAAATAAATATAATCCAAGCATGGCCTTTCCAAACCTTTTGCATGGGGTAGAACATGAGAAACCTCCTGTGGATTTCACATATAAACCCTGCCTTGCTTAGAACACTGCATTTTAAATTGAATGCCCTGATTTCTGATCCATCAGTACATTTGTAGAGCGTGGAATTTTGATAATGCATCAGATAAATCCCTGAAAATGTGTGCAAGAAAATGTGCAGCTGGCAGCGTTTTTCTTTTGACAGCTTCTAAGGATTGGGATTGGTATAAATGCCAGTAAGGTCAGAGGGCTTTTACACTGTTAACACCATTAGATCTGCTTGCATGTGCATTGCAGGGACTTGGGTTTCCAGGTTGCGTAACAGAGGGCACAAATGCAAAGCTATGTGAAGTGTCAGCACATTAGACCGAGAAGACCCAATAAACAGGGGTTTCTTTCTTTCTTTCTTTCTTTCTTTCTTTCTTTCTTTCTTTCTTTCTTTCTTTCTTTCTTTCTTTCTTTCTTTCTTTCTTTCTTTCTTTCTTTCTTTCTTTCTTTCTTTCTTTCTTTCTAACTCCCTGTTCATAGACCAAGGTCTTAACAAAAAACAACAACATGAAACTTAAACAGGACTCATACTTTAAAACAACTCCCTTTGACACTTCTCTGCAGCCTCCAAAAAATGAGCCCAAAATAAGTATATTGAGGGCCAGAGTCCTCTAAGAGGAACTGAACCTTTTGCTCAAAAGTTGCTTGAGAAAATAGTAAAACACCGCATAATCCATTTTAGCCTAAGTTGCAACACATAAGAACATTGCAAAAAGGTATGTACCAAGGAGCTCACTGATGGAGGGGGCAGGAACATAGCTGGTCTGGAAAATGATGCTTAGCAGACCACCCAGCAAAACCATTGAAAAAAGCTAATTAAATCTTAAGGTTCTATATAACTTTAAACTAACCAGAGAATCCAAATAGAAAGGAAGATTGCCCTTAGATAGAAGGCTCGGAGCAAGTGGAGAATAAACAGGGGTTACAAAATGACTAGAAATCCACCTCAGAGGCTCCTTCTGCACACGCAGAATAATGCACTATCGATCCACTTTCACAATTGTTTGCAAGTTGATTTTGCTATTCTGCACAGTAAAATCCAGCTGCAAAGTGCATTAAAAGTGGATTGAAAGTGCATTATTCTGCATGTGTGGTAGGGGCCTAAGTATCCTGGGGACCAGCTGTGAAAATACAGTACAAATGGGAATTAATGACAGCCCTCTAATGATTTGCTTCCAAGAGGCATTATTCTTCCCAACCCGATACAAACTCGTTACACGCAGGTGTAGAAGATAGACCAGAACGAGAAAGATCTGGGCAGAAATCCTCACTCATTCATAAAACTTTGTGTGTAACCCTGGGTCAGTGACTCTCTCTCTCAGACTAATCCATCACAATGTTGCTGTGAGGTTGAACTGGAAGAGTGACAAACTGTGTAAGCCACTCTGAGTAACTTGAAGGAAAGGCAGGATTGAAACGTGATTCGCAGGTAGGCCTCTTCCCCTTCCGTCACCCAACCTCAAGTGTTCTGAGAGGAAAAAAAATTGGCTACATTTCTAAAATAAATAGGCCCCTATCATGGTAATTGGCTGGATACCTTTGGTCCTGGTCAGGTAAATCCATTATCCACCTTTGCTTGAGCCCTGCTTACTTGTAAGAGAATTTGAGAACAATGCCTGTAGGAAGATGAATTTAGGTAGTACCAAAAAAAAATCCCCTTACCTCCAACGTGTGCTTTACCAAGGCGTCAAATTTTTGACAGGAGGTCGATTGCCTTTCAAATGTCGCTTCTTCCAAACATTTTTCTGCATCTATAGGATCAGTCGTTAATCCTCAACATGACCGAAAGCATATCCAAGGAACCTGATTCTTTTTCAAACGGAATAAATTCTTCTCAGAGACCTAAAGCCATGAAGATCCTTCTTCGGAAGCACCGATGCCTTCAGCTGCTTCGGGGATGAGCCCATTTTCCTTTCTTTGTGTCTCTCGGTCATGAAACTTTAGACACTTTGCCAGCCCTTCAGTTTATTTACTGCAGGTCTTTTCTGAGCCTTCCCACGTGACAAGACAAGCAAGCAAGATGGAACGGATTAGGATTACTCGCAGGAGGATTACAAACAACGCAGTCTGCTGGTTGCTGTCGTCTGAGGAGCTGATCGTGTACGCCTTGTGGTACTCGTTCGGTAATGGGCTTCGAAGGAATTTTTAAAGACCCCATCTGGGGTCGCCTGCTTCAGGTTGGGCAATACCTGGAAATGTATTGTCGAAGGCTTTCACGGCCAGAATCACTGGGGTGCTGTGTGGATCATCTGAAGATGCCAGCCACAGATGCAGGCGAAACGTCAGGAGAGAATGCTGCTAGAACACGGCCATACAGCCCAGAAACCACACAGCACCCCAATACCTGGAAAGTTTTGGGTGGGAGGCGGGAGCCTGGGCCCCTTCCGCACACGCAGAATAATGCGTTTTCAATCCAGTTTCACAACAGTTTGCAAGTGGATTTTGCTATTCCACCCTGCTACAAAGAGCATTGAAAGATTGAAAGAGCATTATTCTGCATGTACGGAAAGGGGCCCTAGAGAGGTTGGATTTGGAGAAGGGAAAAAGCTCAGCAATTTGCTTCAGGGGAATGATTTCCACCATCTGGAGATCAACTGTAATTCCTGGAGATCTCCAGGCCGCATCCAGAAATTGGCAACACAGGTTTTGGCTACAGCAGTGGACTGCAATAATGGCCCCTTCCGAACACGCAAAATAATGCGTTTTCAAACCACTTTCACAACTGTTTGCAAGTGGATTTTGCTATTCTGCACAGCTTCAAAGAGCACTGAAAGCAGTTTGAAAGTGCATTATTCTGTATGTGCGGAATGAGCCAATATTCCTTAGTACACTCACTTATTTGGTTTTTATACCAACCCTTCCCTTTTGGGCTCAGGGCGGTTTCCAACACATTGTATATCAACAACTTACCCCAACAATAAATATTTCAATCACAATAAAACCAGAACTACTCAACAACTCCTAAGGAACCTTTCCCAATGAAATTAAACCCATTGCACACAGTTTCAAGATGGCGAAATAATTCAAGTTAGGTAAAACTACTAGTTAATACATTGGATGGAAGAGCCGAAGCCCAATAAAGATCAATTGGAAAATAAAATCAAATAATATGGGCTGGAATGGAAGGGGGAGGCCCAAGGGGGTAACCGTTGTAGCCTCAATGAAGCCTGGTAGAACAACTCTGTCTTACAGGCCCTGTGAAACTGCATCAGACCCTGGAGGGCCCTGGTCCCACTCGACAGAATGTTCCACCAGGTCAGGGCCAGCCAAAAATGCCCTAGCCCTGGTTGAGGCAAACCAGACTTCCCCTGGGCCAGGAACCACAAACAAATTTTCATTTGCCATTTGAAGCCTCCTACAGGGGACATAATGGGACAGTAGGCTGACTCCAGACTGTTTAGAGCAGGGGTCTCCAACCAATGTTCCTCCAGATGTTCATGGACTACAATCAGAGGTGGGATCCAGCAGGTTCTCACAGGTTCCCGAGAGTAGGTTACTAATTATTTGTGTGTGCCGAGAGGGGTTTACTAATTGGCGATTTTGCCACGTGATTTTTGCCTTAGTTACGCCCCCTCCTCTCAGCAGTAGCGTGTAGAACTTGAAGCAGCCTAGCAGGAGGTGCACCGGCGTGCGTGGCAGCCTGCGCCTGCGTGCATTCGTTTCCTGCCCAAGGACCGGCGCAGCGGCTGCGTCCTTGCCACAGCTCCGCCCAGGAATGCCCTGCCCCTGGAATGCCCGACCACGCCCTCGTCATGCCCCACCCAGCCCCATTGGCGCTACGCCACAGTTTGAATCCCACCACCATGGGAACCTGTTACTAAAATTTTTGGATCCCACCACTGACTACAATTCCCATCAACCTCTGCCAGCAAGGCCAATTGGCAGAGCTGATGGGAACCATAGTCCATGAACATCTGGAGGGACATTGGTTGGAGGTTCCTGATTTAAGGCTTTGTACTTTAGTACCAAAACCTTGAACTTGACCTGGTACTCCACCAGGTTGAACATGTGCTCTCCACAAAAATCCAGTACAGTACCTTGCTGCTGCTTCTGGACCACCTGGCGTTTCCTGAACAAGTCCAGGTGTAGCCCTATGCAAACCAAGTTACAGTAATCCAGTCTAGAGGTGGTTGTGGCATTGATCATTGTGGCTAAATCACTTTGGGACAAATAGGGAGCCAACTGCTTCACCTGGTGAAGATGGTAAAACTCAGAGGCATATCTGGAGAAAATGTAGCCTGGTGCAAAATCTGAGTCCCATTCCCCCCACCCCTGTATGGGCGGCCACCCTCCCCCACCACAGCCAAACAATATTTTTTGCACCAGGTCTTGAAGTTGGTGTATAGACCCGGGGAGAAGGAGGAGGGGCGTGGGGGCAGTTTTCCACTTCCCACGGGACTAAATGGCCACAGCCCATGGACATTTGACCCCATATGTCCCCCAGGGTAGTACACCCCTGGAACGCCATGCAAAAGGCATGATTCACCTAAGCCGCCATTGAAAGCCATCAAGGAGCTGGTCTAGCTTTTGATGGTCAGAGCAACGACAAGCAGCGTTCCATCAAGATGCTCTTGTGGATTTAGTTGCATTATGTGTTAGGTATGTGCACTTACATTGTTTTGATGTTGATATAACTGTATAAGATAGGCTGACCAGATGTACTGCTTTTGGCGGGACAGTCCCACCTTCAAACAATTTGTCCCGCGTCCCGCGGGTTATTTCAATTGTCCCGATTTTTTGAAGGCTGCCGCACTGCCTTCTGGGGCGCAAGGTAGTGCGGCAGCCTCCCATGCGTTCCTGCGGCTGCGTGTGCATGTGTGCGCGGCCGCAAGAGCGTTGCCTTCTGGGGCGCTGCCGTTTCCTGCCCTGTCACAGGGCGGGAAATGGGAGCACCCCAGAAGGCAGTGCGCTCCTGCGGCTGCGCAGCCACCTGCCCGTCCCAGTTCACAAAGGTGACCATCTGGTCACCTTAGTATAAGAGACACATTATTCTCTTAGATTATACACAGTATGAATTAATGCTGCTTAACTGTTACATTCTATTGGACAAGTAATTCATATTAATAGTAACACAGACAAACATAAACTTTGTATTTCTTACTTTATTTTTTTTATCACACAGACATAAGCATTGTAAGCTCTCCATACAAGATCATACATTTAGCTTCTCTCCGTTTGGTGGCTTATCTCTTTTGAGGTATTCAATCACTGGTGTGGCTGTTTTATTTTTGGTTTCAGTCCTGTCGTGAGTCAGCATAGATGAATCACCATAACAAAAGAGAAAAGGAGATCGTAGAAGAAAAGACTTGAATAAACGTAACGCCAGCAAAAGAGACCATTTTTTTAACAGCTAGGGACATTCCACATCCCTTTTCACCTGTGGACTCAGTTTAGTCCACTGTTGAGCGGAAATGTTTGTCAACTAGTGAGTTTTTTTTTTATCCCCTGCTTCAAACTGGGTGGGAATGAAGAATTTTTCACCCATTCAGTACTGCCATCTGTCTGGGATAGGGTTGCCAGCCTCCAGGTAAAATAAATGATAGAATCAGAGAGCTGGAAGAGACCCCAAGGGCCATCTAGTCCAACCCCCTGCAATGCAGGAACACACAATCAAAGCACTCCTAACATATGACCATCCAGCCTCTCTTTAAAAACCTCCAAAGAAGGAGACTCCACCACACTCCAAGGTAGTGCATTCCACTGTTAAACAGCCCTGACTGTCAGGAAGTTCTTCCTGATGTTGAGGTGGAATCTCCTTTCCTTCACTTTGAACCCATGACACCTGGTCCTCGTCTCTGGAGCAGCAGAAAACGAGCTTGCTCCCTCCCCAACGTGACATCCCTTCAAATATCTCAACATGGCCATCATGTCACCTCTTAACCTTCCCTTCACCAAACTAAACATACCCAGTTCCCTAAGTCTCCCATTGTATGTCACGGATTCCAGACTCCAGGTGGAGCCTGGAGACCTCCCAGAATTACAAGGGGTGTCTAGATCTTAGAGATAAGTTCCAGAGGTGGGATCCAGCAGGCTCTCACAGGTTCCCGAGAGTAGGGTACTAATTATTTGTGTGTGCCGAGAGGGGGCTACTAATGGGTGATTTTGCCACATGATTTTTTGCCTTAATTACGCCCCTCCTCTCAGCAGTAGCGCGCAGGACTTGAAGCAGTCTAGCAGGAGGTGCACCGGCGTGCGTGGCAGCCTGCGCCTGCGTGCATTCGTTTCCCGCCCAAGGATCTGCGCAGCGGCTGCGTCCTTGCCACAGCCCTGCCCAGGAATGCCCTGCCCCCAGAATGCCCGGCCACGCCCCCGTCGTGCCCCGCCCAGTTCCATTGGCGCTACGCCACAGTTTGAATCTCACCACCATGGGAACCTGGTACTAAAATTTTTGGATCCCACCACTGATAAGTTCCCTTGAGGGAGATGGCTTCTCTGAAGGGTGGACTCTTTACCCCACACTAATGTCCCTCCCCTCCACAGACCCCATCCTCCCCATCCCCAAATCTCCTGGAATTTTCCAACCCGGAGTTAGCAACCCTATGAAGCACCCATAGTAAGATATCACAACATGGAAAACACACAGTCCCTGTAGTGGAAGACTGCAAGTTATTACATGCATGGTTTATGTGTGGCCCCGAGGGATCGCATGGGAATGCTTATGGCTGGGGTTCCAAGCCTGCAGGTGAGGCCTGGAGTTGAATTATAACTGATCTCCAGACTATCAAAATCAGGTCCTCCAGAAAAAAATGGCAGTGCAAACTCTATGGCAGTGGTGGCGAACCTTTGGCACTCCAGATGTTATGGACTACAATTCCCATCAGCCCCTGCCAGCATGGCCAATTGGCTATGCTGGCAGGGGCTGATGGGAATTGTAGTCCATAACATCTGGAGTGCCAAAGGTTCGCCACCACGGCTCTATGGTATACCATAGAGAATCTAGGTGAAACCAGAGGTGGGATCCAGCAGGTTCTCACAGGTTCCCGAGAGTAGGTTACTAATTATTTGTGTGTGCCGAGAAGGGGTTACTAATTGGTGATTTTGCCACGTGATTTTTGCCTTAGTCACGCCCCTCCTCTCAGCAGTAGCGCGCAGAACTTGAAGCAGTCTAGCAGGAGGTGGACCGGCGTGCGTGGCAGCCTGCGCCTGCGTGCATTCGTTTGCCGCCCAAGGACCGGCGCAGCGGCTGCGTCCCTGCCACACCTCCGCCCAGGAATGCCCCATCCCCGGAATGCCCGACCACGCCCCCGTCGTGCCCCCCCAGCCCCATTGGCGCTATGCCACAGTTTGAATCCCACCACCATGGGAACCTGTTACTAAATTTTTTGGATCCCACCACTGGGTGAAAACCATCCCCAACTTCTTCCCTCCATAGGCACTGCCCCAAAATCTCCAGGAATTTCCCTGGCCTATCTCTACCAGTTCAGCAGTGACATCCGTGTAGCTGTTTACCTTTGAAGTGGGAGGGGAAACCCTAAGAACTGGCCTGCAGAACCATGCCCAAGGATTGTTGGGCACTCTGACATGCCCCTGGGTGGCTCAGATAACAGGAACTGCCACCTGCCCTCCTTCACTCTGCTATTAGGTATGGATATACAGCCCCTGAAGTCAGAGATTTCGCTTTTCTAGCTGCCACTGATAGATCCATTTTTCATTTATTTATTTAGTCCTTTAAAAAAAAAAAGCTTGAAGATGACATTTAACAAATATTTCCTCAGCTTACATCTAATCAATTTTCGGGAATGACCTCCCCACCAAACCCCCTTTCGGGATCTCCCCAAACCAGCGCTATTTCTGCATCAATTAAAGAATTAGAAACCGCAGCTGTTTGACACTACTTGAGCATAAACCGGGTCAAAGCAAAGCTCGCTTAACTCCAGATAAAGCAGCGTGTCTGGGTAAGTAGGTAGTGACACTTCGGGTGAGATCCTGATCTCATTAAAGCTCTTGGCAACACTGTTGTTGTTGACTTCAAAACAAAAGTGTCTCCTTTTTTGGTAGATGTAAGGGGGGAAACCAAAACACAAGACAGACCTTACTATTTTATCGTTGCTGTTTGCATAACACTGATTTCACAGCACAAGGTAAAGATAGACACTGAGGACTGACTGAGCATGGTGAAGATATTTTTAAAAAAGATCCTCATTACAACTTGCCTATGTCCCCATGGCAGGGAAGACACGTGAAGATCGGGAAGCTTGTACCTGATACTGAAACAAGTTGTTTGAGTCCTGGTTATTTGCAGAAAACAATAACATGAAGCAAAAACCGTGAGGGCCACGACATCTCTGGTTTAAAAAATAGTAGATGTGAAAGGTCGCAAGTCTTCCCTGCCCAGCCTCAAGACCTAGGTCGAATCCCCACTTGAAATTTGCACGCAGATCCAAACCTGTTCATTGTGAAACCGTGTCTTCATCGGAGTTTCTCCCTCCCCACCGCAGCGAGCACACAGCAGACACACCTGGTTGCAGAACTCAGCAATCCCCACTACCAGGTGAGCTCACTTCACCTGTCTCCCGATTACCTGGTGTGCCTTGATGGGGCGGGACCTTTTCCCACTGTGGAAACGTACATTGTAGGGGCGTGATAAAAAAAACCCAGCGTCTAAAAGTTTAACGTTTAACTGCGCACAGTTAATCGTTACCTGTGTGAACCATTAACGATTCAAAGTTACATGTTTGACTATTTAACGTTTACATCCCCTTCTGCTGACCGATTGCAAAAGCGGAAACGAAACCAAGGAAAGGCTGTGTGTGCATCACAGCGCTGATTGGTTGCCCGAATTCTGCGTCACGCTCCAGGGCGGGAAACGAGTCAGGGTTTCAACCCTCATCCCTCCCCTCAGATCAGCTCTGAACCATGTTAATGGGGTCTATACCACTTGCAACCAGGTCCTGCTGGAACGCGGATTAACAGGGAGAACGAGCGCCAGAAACGGAATCTGCCACACAAGCAATGGGGAGGTCGTTCCTCAAACCTGGTTAGTTTGTGTTTTGAAACCTGGCTAAAATGGTAGTGGGGATTTGACCCTAAAGTTCTGATTCAATGTAAAACAGCTTCATTTGTCTGTCCATGTATGGGTGTATCATGAAGGAAGAGCCATGTATGGACCCTAATTCATCCTCCTTTCTTGGATTGTAGATATGGGTTTATTTAGCACCATATTGTCTAGTTACAGCTTTCTAGGGTCTTTTTTCTGAGAAGGCTCTATCACAGCCATTGCACTCAAAGCAGCGACATCCCTTCTGGGTGATGCTCTAGGAATCTGCCCAATCTCAATGGTGAATTTCCAGTGTTGTCGGACGCGGTGATGTCACTTCAGAGTGACTGTAGGTCTCTGCAAATCCGAGGGAGAAAATAAACCCAAGACACAGCAATACCCCTGTGCTAGACAAGTTTTATTTCCCAGTCCATTCAGTGCAGAAACATTCGTTTTATCCTAAGCACAATCATATAAAAATATTAAACTCTTGATTTCTTAAAACTCTGTTTGAAGGCTAAAACTTTAAGGAATAACATTACTATTATTAAATTTTGTTTGATATCATAGCTGCCAGTTCTTTAGCTGGTTGTCGGTCTTTCATTACAACTAGAGCCTCATCCAGAGGTTTAGGACATTGTAATGCATCGGTGTAGTATTCGTGCCGATCCCAGCAGGGTTGCCTTCTGAATTTGACAGACGTTGATGTTGTCGATTTGAAGATGTTTCAATCATTTCCAGTGTTGTTATTATAAATCTTTTTGCCATGGTCACTAGTGTCACCTGCTCCGGTGACCCATATTCAATACCACAAAAACCTGCACTCTGCAACCTGTATAAATTAAACACATTTGCCTACATCTGCTTATTTTTGCATAGTATGTGCTCTTTTTGCTAGTCATGAGGACATGGCGAACAGCCCTGCCTCTCTGGTCAGAAATCCTACTCTGGCCCACCCTTTTCTCCTGCTCTCTGAAGTATCATCAGACAACATCCATACATTTTGAATCCTGCCCTCACATTCACAGGGACTTGGAACCTGTATATATCAGTCTGCCTGAGTGTTAAGATCTATGGGGTGGAACTTTCCTGAAGGAACCTGGATCGTCTGTAGTAAGGCTGGCAGAGAACTGCCAAAGGATTTTCTCAACCACCCTCCAGCATGAGTGCCAACCCTTGAACTAGGCTTATTTTTTTTAAATCCCAGAAGGCCTTTGAATGCCCGTAACGAATGTTTTTATTGCTCCTTTTATACGGTCATAAACTGATATTTAATGATTCTAAATGATTTAAAGATAATGTTTTACGGTTTGTCAGCTAACCTAGGTGTGGTCATTTAGAGGCAGAAAGGTAGCACAAACATTTCCTAAATAAATACCCCCCTCCCCAATTTTTAGAATATTGAGCTCTCAACACAACACGCGTTCGGTGCCTGTATTCTGCAGCTGCACTGCAGAAAATCCACCCAATATTCATTGATTTCCAAAGAAGTATTCTGTTTCCTTCTTCCTTTCCTGGTTTAAAGAGACAGAAAGAGAGAAAGTTAAACGAGACATGCATCTTCTTGGGGGTAAGTAACAAATGCAGTCAAGCCTCTCCGCCAAAGCAGCCCACCCAAATGCATTTAAGGCCCGTTGAATTAACTGCAGGGTATTTGGGGTGGAATTATAAGGGCCCACCTTGTTAATACACACTGGCATGACTTACACAGTTTCACTTCTGGAACCTGACTCGTGTCATGTACCTCTCAGGTAGTGCAGCACTCATTACAGTGGTATACACAGTGTCCCTGGTTAAAAAAAATGATGGAAAGAATGAGCTATATGGATTGTATGGTTTTCTTCCTCAAATCTGTGCAAGAAGTCAAAACAAACAGCAACAGAAGGTCTCTGGTTAAGGGGGTTTCATTTATAGGGCTGTTTCCGCACGGCCACACTGGGGGTTGGGTCGGCGTACATGACGCCGACCCAACCCCCTGAACCCGCTAAGTCCGCACAAAGCGGTCCCGATAATCTAAAAGGGGAAGACGGAGCGCCACGAGAGCGCCAGCCGTCCGATCGCACCTACCTTTCTTTGTGACTGCTCGTGCTGGCGCTGTCATTTGCCGAGGTCAGGGGACACGCCCCCCCGCCCGGCACGACCGCTCTGGAGTGGGGTAGGAGGTAGATCGATCGGGCAAAGGGGGGAGGGATGGCGCCTTCCATGGTGCTGGAAGCCGCCGTTTTCCAACAACCTCGCTTGGGGAGTGAGGTGGGAAAACGGCGGCTTTGCGCTGCTGGGGAGGAGCGAGGGCGGCGTGGCTGCGAAGCAGCTGCGCCCCCCATGCGAACAGCTCCCTGGGGACGGCATTTTTGCCATCCCCAGGGCGCTGTATTTGGCCCGTGCGGAAAGGGCCTAGGTTAAGGATTTGCACCCAATAAGCACCAAAGATTTAAAAAACCCACAGTAGCAATGCCCTATTGAGAATGCACAGGTAGGTTGTTGTGTGCATGTAAACCTGGAAACAAAACCATTTTTTTTTCAGTCAAGTTGCAGCTAACAGCAATCCCCAAGGGGATTTTAAGGTAAGAGATGCATAGAGGTAGTTTGCCATTGCGTGCCTCTGCGTAGCAACACTAGATCTTCTTGGTGGGCTCCTACCTCACTAGCCAGAGTGGGTCCTGCTTAGCTTATGGCCATGGTGGCGAACCTTTTGCACTCCAGATGTTATGGACTACAACTCCCATCAGCCCCTGCCAGCATGACCAATTGGCCCTGCTGGCAGGGGCTGATGGGAATTGTAGTCCATAACATCTGGAGTGCCAAAGGTTCGCCACCACTGGCTTATGAGATCTGTTCAGACAGGGCTAGTATGGGCCATCCAGGTCAGAACTCTTCACCTCATAGAGTGTCCCATAGGGTATGACAACCCTCCAGGGTTTTAAAGACAAGAGACTAGCAGAGGTGGTTTGCCATTGCCTGCTTCTGCATAGCAACCCTAGACTTCCTTGGTGGTCTTCCATTCAAGTACTAACCAGAGTCGACCTGCTTAAACTGTTGAGATCTAATGGGATCAAGCTAGCCTTGGCTATCCAGGGGCCTTTCCCCACTCGCTTCCATCCCCCCTAGTATGCTGCCAAGCGCTGCTCTGTACAGCAGCGGCATCCCAGGCTGCAGGCCACTTCAGGCGTCCTCACGCACTCCCTCGTGCACTCTGTGCTGGGAATGCAGTCAAAAGCTTGCGCCATTCAGAAGAGAGCCTGGGATGCTGGCGCAGCCTTGAGAGGCGCTGGGAGCAGCAGATTCGGGGCGGCTGCGCTGTCGCCGCCCCTCTCAGTGGGGAGTGGGACCCCGCTGGCTACTTCCTCCTCGAGTAAGCCTTGAGGCTTAAAGTGAAGTGGGGAAAGGGCCCAGGTCAGGTCAGAACCACTGAAGTTAGCAATAAAAAAAACTTACTTGTTCATGATTGGATACATTGACAATACCTGAAATTTTAAAAAAGAAGAAACTTATTCTTTACTCACTGTCCCAAGGAGATAGTGACAATATACATGGATGGGGTTACCCTCTCCCCTTCCCCCCAAGTAACCATTTGGATTAAGCTACACTGAAAGAGATAAACTGGCCCCAGGTCACACAGGAAAGCTTTATGACCAGGGCAGAGATTCCAACCCAAGCCTCAACACTTCAAAACCATAGATCTAACTATTGCTGCACACCACACTGGCTCTCAGGTAAGGAGGGCCTCAGATGAGGAGCAAAAATACCCCCTCTGGCTCGTGATTTAATCTGAACTGAAGGTCACCAGGGTTTCGCTCCAGATGCAGGCCCAGAGCTCAGTCCCAGAAAATGTGCAATGGGAGCTAGGTTGTAATCCAGACTTGCACTTAACCGCTCAACTGGTCACCTGCAAGAATCCCTCGGCATCACCCAGTTCTCCCTTCTAGACAAAGGTGTTCCAAACTACAACGGGTATCTATCTATCTATCTATCTATCTATCTATCTATCTATCTATCTATCTATCTATCTATCTATCTATCTATCTATCTATCTATCTATCTATCTATCTATCTATCTATCTATCTATCTATCTATCTATCTATCTATCTATCTATCTATCTATCTATCTATCTATCTATCTATATCTATCTATATCTATATATATATCTATCTATCTATATCTATCTATCTATCTATATCTATCTCTATCTATCTATCTATCTATCTATCTATATCTAATCTATCTATCTATCTATCTATCTATCTATCTATCTATCTATCTATCTATCTATCTATCTATCTATCTATCTATCTATCTATCTATCTATCTATCTATCTATCTATCTATCTTCCTTCGATTTGGTAGACCGCTCTACCCCCGAAGGGCTCAGAGTGGTATACAAGCCAAAAAAGCCCCAATAAATTACAACTAAAAAGAAAGAGCAAATCGAATAAAACCAATAAAAAGCAATAAAATCAGTAGCAACAATAAACCATCCATAATTAGGTGGATGACGTCCGGTCCTAACCCCAGGAGGGGACCGGCAGATTTTCAAATAAGCGGATGCTACATAGGGCAACAGGGAGGGGCGGAATCAGCGGCCGGCCAGCCCCCCCCCCCCCCCGCCCCAAAGCCCAGTGGAACAGCTCGGTTTTGCAGGCCCTGCGGAACTCACCAAGGTCCCACAATGATGCAATGAAGTTGAAAATTATAGATGCAATGAAGGTGAAAATTATAGATATTTAAAAACCATATCATTGTAAATGCTGGGTGGGATCCTGCCAACTTTTTCACTCAATCTGGCCAAGTTCCCTTCCCCAATTCATCTCACATGGCTTTTCTTGGCCCAGCCCTCCAGCACAGCCATTTCTGGTGCTCAAAGGGGGACCCTTCCTCTTTTTCCTCTATCAGCAGTAAAACTGGTCAGATCCAGCCCATTAAAATGGAAGATGTATGTACACAAACGATTGCTTATTTTGCCTTCTTACATTTTGCCTTCTTACATTGGTCATGCCGTAACATACAGATAAGTTTCCCCTGATTACTGTGAATACAGTAATTAGAATTTTAAAACTATTAAAGTGAAAGCACTGATTGAGATTTTCATTTGGAAATGAAGTCCCTGGGTTATTCAATTTAACTTGCTATGCTTCTTTGTCGCATGCGCTTGTGATGTGTGGGAGTGTGTTTTTGCAGAGGGCTAAATCCCTGAGAACAGCACATCATCTGATATCCTGCCTTTCTCTCTAGACCTTCACTTCCTGTTTGGTATTACTTCGGAAATTCCACCTGAAAGCTCTCAAAAGTGAAAAGTGTTAAATTTAAAAAAACAATAATAGATATAGATATACACAGAATAGAGAGACCATACGTTATAGAGGGACTTAAGATTAATATTTTCTTGGCCAGTAGCGTTCATAGCTTTGATAGCTGGAGTTCTGTAGAATAAAATAAAATATGTACTCATTAATACGACTGATCTCACGCAAATTAACAACGCAGAAACCTGAAAAAGCTGTCACCAAGACTCCTTCTGTACTCAATAGGGTATTTTTTGCACAATCTACACCAGCCATTCTCAACCAGGGTACCGTGGTACCCTGGGGTGCCGTGAGCATGTCCCAGGGGTACCACGGCAACACTACCGCCCCCCCTCATTTTGTGGTGTCTCCCACCGGCGCCAGCAAGGACATGGAGCTGGCCCATGGGGCAGGGCCTGCCACAAGGTCAGCAGCCCCCCCCCCCCCCAGTGCTTCCCTTCACCCTGGGAGGAGAAGGTGGGGTGTGTGGCAATCGGGGCAATGGGAGCGGAAGGTGGAGGGTGGCGGCAGGGGTACCGTGAGATATGAAGAGTGAGGTCAAAGGTACCCTGACGTCAAAAAGGTTGGGAAACACTGATCTACACATTTAGATACATAACATTGTTCCTGGGCAGTATTGTAGCACTCTATAACTGGTGGATGTTGGAAGGTTTTAAAATGGTGGATTTATTGCTATTCAGTTTGAATCTCTGGTATCTGTGATTTTACAATTGTAACAACACCACACACGATCACAGTCATAGAGCTGGAAGGGATCTACTGGGTCATCTAGTCTAACACTCTGCACAATGCAGGAAATTCCCCAACTCCCTCCCTCCTCCCCCCCAGTAACGACTGCTCTTGGGCAGTTCTTGTTGGTTGCCAGGTCAAGCCAGATGACCAGTGGGAGAGGCAGGGACAGGCCATTGTGAGAACGAAGCTGACACTCTTGGGAAAACCCCCAAAGTGACAGTACTAGGTCTAGGAATTGCCATAAAGCCAGCACAGTATAGTGGTTTAGAGCAGGTGGACTCTAATATGGAGAACCGGGTTTGATTCCCCACTCCACCATATGAGCGACCTGGTGAGACGATTTGGGCTGAAGGTTTATTACTGGTCACTTACTGAGCTTCATGGCAGAGTGGGAATTCGAACATGGATCTCCTACACCTGTGGTGGTGAACCTTTGGCACTCCAGATGTTATGGACTACAATTGGCCATGCTGGAAGGAGCTGATGGGAATTGTAGTCCATAACATCTGGAGTGCCAAAGGTTCGCCACCACGGTCCTACACTGTCGCCTAATGCCCTAACAACTACACCTCAACATCAGAAGATGATCACTGTGTAACCAGACACATAGACTAGGTGTCTTCCTTCTATTATAAAAAGCAATCTGAACATAACCACTCCCAATAGCGCATACCTTCGATCATCAGAAGGCGGAGGGGGCTTCCAGTGATCATAATTTGTTTCTACCCGGTACCACCTACAACAGAAAAACCAATTAAATGTTATTACAGTTCCATATAAGTAAAGCATATGGGAATTCAACACTCATATATATATTTAAAGTGGTGGTGGCAGGGAGAATTGGTGGTGGAATTTAGATTTTTAAGTTTGACGTCAGTAAAATCTACAAGATCTCTTAGAGCATTTTTCCTTCTTCTAAGCCAGGGGTCTGCAGCCTGCGGCTCTCCAGATGTTCATGGACTACAATTCCCATCAGTCCCTGCCAATTGACCATGCTGGAAGGAGCTGAAGGGATTTGTAGTGCATGAACACCTGGAGAGCCGCAGGCTGCAGACCTCTGTTCTAAGCCAGAGGTGTCCAACTCTGGTGCCCCAGATGTTCAAGGACTACAATTCCCATCAGGCTGATTAGAATTGTAGTCCATGCACATCTGGGGCACCAGAGTTGGACACCCCTGTTCTAAGTATTTTTCCTTCTTCACCATGAAGCAAAAACATCGAAACTGCTCAAGTTCCCAAAGTATCTGTTTTCCCCTGTCTTCATTCAACTGATGTTTGAGATTGTCTATAATGAAGAATTAGACACGGAGGCAACAAATATTGTATTGTGCAATATCTTTTCCTCATTTTGCACCAGAATTATTGAAATAATCTGATCTTGGGAAACAACTGTTCTCCTGTCACTTGTGGCAACTCCTCTGAGAGGCAATGCTGTGTGCCAGGATACACCCTCAAAACATGTTGCTACAGGGATATTTTTTGTTAAAGTATACCGTGTTTCCCCGAAAATAAGACAGTGTCTTATATTAAATTTTGCTCCCAAAGATGCGCTATGTTTTATTTTCAGGGGATGTCTTATTTTTCTGTGTTCTGTTCATCAGGCATGCTTCCAAACCAAAATTTTGCTATGTCTTACTTTCGGGGGATGCCTTATATTTCGTACTTCACCAAAACTTCTACTACGTCTTATTTTCAGGGGATGTCTTATATTCGGGGAAACAGGGTATTACAACAATATTTTAGACCCCAGCTCTCTTTCTTTTTTAAAAAGTCTGTAGCCCTTTTCCTTCATGAGTTATAAAGGCAAAACATACACGCTGCACATTCACAACAAAAAGGCACAGAAACCTATTTTGCAACGAAAGCTGGGAATTAGTACATTGTCATATTAGACCATCATAACTGTATTGTTACAGTCTGTCAATTGCTATTTGACAACTGCGAACTGTCAGTTGTCTTCTGATTATGTGGGCAAAAAGGGAACAGGACTGACGTGGGCGGAACAAGGCAGAGAAAATGCAGAAGTGGGACGTATAAAGCATGATGCTATTAAGATGCTCCCCCAAATAATGCTGCTATTAGAAAGTCAAGGTGAAGTAGCGCGCAGCAAAGGGCAGCAAAGGTAAGTGGAAAAATGCCCCATGTCTCAATTTCCTTCTGGTTTCTTGGTTGCAGTCTCCCTTTGGTTGATGATGGAGCGAGGAAATATGCCTTCTTACCCTCCATCCATTGCGTCCAAGGGCCAAATATCAACTGGTCCTCTTCTGTTCCTTGTAATGACCATCCCTTCATTGGGCTTTGTTCCCCCGATGATGTAATAGACACCGGCTATTATGGGTGTCTGGGCCAGCATCATAGAAGCAGTCTGATAGCTATCAGCTTTACTCAAAACCTGTATCATAGCAAAAAACAGAGGGGTGTATGTGGGGGAAATCACATGCAATATTATCAGGTTTTATAAAGAAGTGCACCTTCTCACATTGGCAGAGAAGGTAACACGAAAGACATCTTGTGCTTTTAATTGTTACTCAGAAGGAAAAATCGTATCAGATGCAGATTCCTAAATCACACTGCTTCAAAGTTGCTAGGAAGTTTTCTTTCCGTAGAATTCTCAGAGGTATAATAGAAGGGTGGCAACTTATCAGAATCTTAAAAAAAACAAACCAGGCTTGTAGTTTTAAACAGAAGTTTCTAGTCCTCAACCTTGCACAGCTAAGGGCAATTCAGACCTAGAAACAATTATTTTTAACTGGCACATATTTGAAGAGCCATCAACAGAGTTTTAGTGCCAAACCCCTCAGTATTGTCATCACAATTTGAATAACGTCACATCCTCCACTTAAGCCTGATAAGCATCAAAATAAAGTTCAAAACACCCACATTTTGCCTAGTTTGAAATTTGACATCCAAATCTAGCCAGTTTGAGTTTTAAAATTACATTTCGGCTCTTACGCTTTTCAGTCCTCTTTCCCTACTGAAATGTGGCCTCTGTTTACATTCCTCTCTGTCTGCTTTCCCCTCCGTACCTTCTTCCTGTGTTAATTTTCTGACAACATCCTGATGGGGGCTGGAGATTCTTAGAATTATAGCTGATCTCGACTACAGAGATCAGTTTTTCTGGAGAAAATGGCTGCTTTGGAGCATGGACTCTATGAGTTATATTCAATTGAGCTTGCTTCTGCTCCCCAAAGTCCACTCACCCCAGACCCTATCCCCAAGTCTCCTGGAAATTCTGAACCCAAAGTTGGCAACCCTATGGCAACAGACAGCAATGACTGTAAGAAAAGAAAAGAATGAAAACGTGCCCACATACTGTCCTCATGAGCCAGCTGACAGGTACATCGCGGTTTAAGAAAGCAGCTATGGCGTTCTCCCACCATCTACCGCTGTCTACAAAAACAGGGGAATAAAAGTGAGATATCAACGGAACATCAATATATTCTGAATCATTTCTCCACTTATTCTGCTCCATCCTGAAGGCTCAAAATGAGGACTAATTAAATAAAACAGTTAAGTCACAACATGACACGCTCCTGAAAATAATTTATGTCTTACTCCAGTGACCCCATCCCAGATTTTCTAGCAATGCCACTTTTCTTCAAAAGAATCCAGGGTGTTGTACACGAGTCTTCTTCCTGCTTCTATTTTGTTCTGTCAAGCACCAGGAGGTAAAAGAGGCTGAAGAAGAAAAGGGAAAGGGATTTGGGTGTTTTAGTTGATAGTTCCATGGGAATGTCAACTCAATGCATGGCAGCTGTGAAAAAGGCAAACTCTATGCTGGGGTTAATTAGGAAAGGAATTGAGAATAAAACTGCAAGGATTGTCATGCCCTTATATAAAGCAGTGGTGCGACCGCACTTGGAGTACTGTGTTCCGTTCTGGTCGCCATATCTCAAAAAGGATATTGAAGAGATAGAAAAAGTGCAGAGAAGGGCAACGAGGATGATTGAGGGACTGGAGCACCTTTCCTATGAGGAGAGGCTGCAGCGTTTGGGACACTTTAGTTTGGAGAGGAGACGTCTGAGCGGGGATATGATTGAAGTCTATAAAATTATGCATGGGGTAGAAAATGTTGACAGAGAAAAAAATTTCTCTCTTTCTCACAATACTAGAACCAGGGGGCATTCATTGAAAATGCTGGGGGGAAGAATTAGGACTAATAAAAGGAAACACTTCTTCACGCAACGTGTGATTGGTGTTTGGAATATGCTGCCACAGGAGGTGGTGATGGCCATTAACCTGGATAGCTTTAAAAGGGGCTTGGACAGATTTATGGAGGAGAAGTCGATCTATGGCTACCAATCTTGATCCTCCTTGATCTGAGATTGCAAATGCCTTAACAGTCCAGGTGATTGGGAGCAACAGTCGCAGAAGGCCATTGCTTTCACCTCCTGCATGTGAGCTCCCAAAGGCATCTGGTGGGCCACTGCGAGTAGCAGAGAGCTGGACTAGATGGACTCTGGTCTGATCCAGCGGGCTTGTTCTTATGTTCTTAAGAGCATAAGGCCCAAGATCACCCAGTAAGAACTGCGGGTTGGTTGAACCAAGGTGTCACTCTTTACAATTTAGCCCAAACACTACCATGGCCACCCAAAGTTGCTCCAAAGAAGGGAAGCATATTTGTGTGTGTATCTCACAGTAGAGTCAGAAGGGCTAATATAAATGTGTGTGTGTATGTGTTTCTAACCCCCACTGATATAGAGAAAACTATGTAAATTACCATATGCTTTGATAAAAACTTGTGTCGTTCAATGCAACCTAAACAGATTTAGAAGATACACATTTACTTCAACAGATTTAGAAGAATAGAACTGTTGAGGATTGTGTTGCCAAATTCCTAGTCACTGAGGCAAAACAAAACGATTGCTGGCAGATTCCTAGTTCTGCAAAGAAATGGCAGACTCACTGATTATAGGTAAAGTTACCGTATATACTCGCGTATAAGCCGAGTTTTTCAGCCCTGTTTTAAGGCTGAAAAATACCCCCTTGGCTTATACACGTCACTGCTTACCAGCCGGCTCTTCAAGCCTCTGCCTCCGAGGTAGGGGCCAGGCCGGGACGACCTCCCTGCGGCTGCACAAGCCACTTGTTGCTGCCCTCCTCAGAGGGTGAAGGGGAACCCTGGCTGGCTGGGCTTCCTCAAACCTGGGGAGGCAGAGGGAGCTCCTTATTTGGGCAGGATCAAATACAGCCCAATAGATTCTCCACCTCCCAGCTGGCTAGGCTTCCAGCCAGGTGGAGTTCTGGGCAGTGACTCCCACAGTATCATTGCCCAAATAAGGAGCTCCCCTCCACCTCCCAGCTGGCTAGAGGCTTTGTGGAGGTGGAGGGAGCTCCTGTGATGTGTCATTGCCCAAATAAGGAGCTCCCTCCACCTCCTGGTTGCCTGGGCTTCCTCAAACCCAGCTGGGAGGTGGAGGGAGCTCCTTATTTGGGCAATGACATCAGAGGGAGTCACTGCCCAATAAGGAGCTCCCTCTGCCTCCCGGCTTATACACTAGTCGGCTTATACAGGAGTACATACGGTAGATGTTTATTAGAGAACTACATTTCAGATAGGAAAGCTGAGAAACAGATGGCCTTCAGCTATCTAGCTAGCTAGGAAATGAGAGAGAGGAGACTTGTGGTAAGGAGGAAATCAGACCTGAGATTACCAGTCTAAGGGCAGACAAGAGGTGACACAAAAGGACGGAAGGGTCTCTAACATTACAGGCCTATCTGTATCTCAGTCTGTACCTATCTATATCTCAATAGATAGAGAAAGTTAGAGAGAGAAAGAGAATAAATAGAGAAGGAGAGTAGATAGAGAAAGTCAGGACAAAGATTTGGGGGGAGGTTCCTACGAAAGAAAGGACAGAAGCTGGGAGGGGCGGAAGCCAGAGCATCTCTCGTGCATGGAGATTCCCCGCTGCTTCAGGTTGAGTTGGGAAAAGTCTGAGGGTTTGGAGGAGAAGCCTTGGAAAGGCAGGAAAACTCAGAAAGGATGTGATCATACAATCCATCCTCCAAAGGCTTTACGCGGCCTGGGACCCTTGTACCTTCGAGACCGCATCACCCCATATGTCCCTACACGGCCTCTCCATTCGGCGGAGGCCAATTTGTTGGTGGTCCCTGGCCCCTCAATGATGCGGCTGGCCTCCACGCGGGCCAGGGCCTTTACGGCTCTGGCCCCGGCCAGGTGGAACACTCTTCCTCCAGCTGTCCGGGCCCTGTGGGATCTTGGTGAGTTCCGCAGGGCCTGTAAGACAGAGTTGTTCCGCCGGGCCTTTGGAGGGACCAGCCACTGATGGTGCCCCCCCGCCCCATTCCAACAAATGGGACTTGCCGTTCCCCCCCTCCTAGGGAGGATTTTTTTTTAAATGGGGTTTTCTGGACGCCTTCTATTTATTATTGATGCTTTAAATTGTTTTAGCCAGTGTTTTAACTGTACTTTATGTTGTACACCGCCCAGAGCCCCTCGGGGATGGGGCGGTATAAAAGTCCAAACAATTAATTAATTAATTAATTAATTAAGCAGCCTTTGCTTCCAAGGGAATTAATTTCTATAGTCAAGTCAGTTGTAATCCCAGGAACACTCCAGACCCAACCTGGAGGGTGGCAACCGTAGCAAAGATAGAAGGACATAAGGGTGGGGGGGAACTGTTTAGATTCTCCTGAGTCCAAAGCAAGACTTTGGGGTGCTGCTGAAGGGAGGTGGCTTGGAGGTGGGTGAGGCACATCCCTAGAACAGGATGCCAGTTGCTTCCTGGGCTGATGACAACTTGGGGAGTAACCTTGCCCTGCCTCCATCCCATCATCAGTGATCTCCCTGAACGTCCCTCATTTCATCTGGCTCCTCAGCCACACCTACTCAACCTTCCATCTTGAACCCTGGCTGCACAAATCCTTGCAAAACCCCCCAACAGAACTACACTCAACACACATTACACAACCTTCACAGCCCGATGTTGGGGTGAGCCGGCGAACCTCTTAGGGTCTCAGAAAGAGCACAGGAATGCCTGCGCCATCTGTTACCCTCTGGGCAAGCAGACTCACCAATCACAAGACCCCATGACTCACAGGTCACTAGATGTCCTGGACAAAGGGACAAAAGGTGCATACCCCCAGGTATGGATTAGGCCCAGACAGGAGCGTTTCCTCCCGCACGTACGCAGCCCCTATGATTCATGTATTGCGCAATATTCTCCCGCTCTCCCGCCTCCCAACCCGCCTCCCAAAAACCCTAATAAAAGGTGCCAGGGACCAGAGTATGGCAGATTAGCCCGCTACTGGCTTCTCTCCACCGGATGATATCGCTGCGTCTCGCGTATTCCTTGCGTCGCCCGTGACAACTTCAGCCCAACAGATGTTGTACAGCTTTCCAAGTATCCAGAGTATCAAATCTGGGCACCTGTGACACGGAATTTGCACTGCCTGAAATGAATTAGGCCCCGCCCTGATCAGAAAGCCTCACCTCTCTCATCTCCAGAGACTGTAAACTTGTACGGACTTTGTCCCGTCCATAAACCTATGTAACCAAAAAACGTAGTGCCCGTGTACTGTACCTGTAAATTAGAGGGTGAGAGATAACCTGCAGTTAGCCACAATAATGCATGCTATTTTAGCCCCTATTGAAATGTAAAGCAGCATCACGCCAGAGATGGTCTGTGTAATTTAACTTCATCAAACATGGGAGGTTTGAAAAGAGAAACAAGAACCCAAAACTAAAACGGCTCGTCTCAGGGATTTAGAGGGAAGCAATTAAAGGTCAGATGTTGCTAAATCATTAACCAGTATTACAGTGGCAAACGGAACGGGCTGAACCACAGCTATTTATTTGCTGAATCAGATTTCATATCTAACATTTCCTCCAAGACGTTCAAGGCCATTTGATTTTATCCTAAGTCAAGCCTTGCCAGCTAGTTGAGAAGTCAACACCGAGCTTCCCCTGATTCACTGCAAATCCCTCCAGGTCTCCCAAGCAAACTGCAGTTTGTCATTATATGCAAATCATCAAACTGCAGTTTGCGCTTGCTTTTTGAACTAGGCTCAGAAATCTTTGTATTGCTCACCAATTCTTGCTTGAGGGATGAATGTAAACCAGGGTTTCAAAGTTTGTACATAATTGCGAATTGTGTGTGTTAAGTGCCGTCAAGTCACTTCTGATTATGGTGATCCTGTGAATCACTGACCTTCAAAACATCCTATTAACAGTCTTGCTCACATCTTGCAAACTGAGGGTGGTAGCTTCCTTGACTGAGTCAGTCCATCTCACATTGGGTCTTTCTCCTTACCTGCCACCTCCAACTTTTCTTAGCATTACTGTCTTTTCCAGGGACTCCTATCTTTTCATAATGTGGCTAAAATATGATAGCCTCAGTTTAGTCATTTTAGGTTTAGGGACAAATTATATATTGGTTTGCCACAAAGGGAAGGAATTGGACTGTGATATAACTTTTGCTCAAGGATTTTCGCCAACCCTTGTGCTCAAGCAGGAACAGCCAGCCCAACCACACCGGTCAGCTAAACCAGCCAATACCTCACCCTAGCCACCAGGAACAAGTGATGATCTTAACTGCATAACTCCAGCAGTTTAATGTTTGTTTTGTTTATGCCAAAACATAGGGACAAAATGTGAGACGATGGTTCGATATTGTTATGAGCAGCTAGGACTCAATGCTAAATGTACACATCCAAAATTATTGCACTGTGCAATATATCTATATTGTGCAATTTATCTAGATATGTATTTTCTAAGCGCAGTCCCAATCTGTGGAGGAAGAAGAGGAGGAGTTTGGATTTATACCCCACCTTTCAGAGGTGGGATCCAGCAGGTTCTCACCAGTTCCCAAGAGTGGGTTACTAATTATTTGTGTGTGCCGAGAGGGGGTTACTAATTGGGTCCGCTTTTCTGTTAGAAATTCCATTAGGTCCAAAACCCATAAAGTCCTGTTGTTTCCTATGTGGCTGGTTAGCGAAGGTAGAAAACGGGATCATTCTCCCTGTTGGGCTGTTTTAAAAACATGTTTTAGAAATATGGTGAAGTTCCTTGTTTAAGGAAAGTAGCCTTCTTTTGATTTCTAGAAACAAAATTAAGTATTTGAAAGTATTAAGTATTTGACAGGCAGTTAATTAGAGGAGAAGTAGTTGTTTCTGTTGGCAGTAGACGATAGGACTTGCTATAATGAGTTTAAATTATGGACAGAAAGATACCAGCTGGAAATTAGGAACTTTTTTTTTTTTTTCAGGAAGGGTTTTTTTACAGTAATAGAGGAAATTATTAATGCCCCGCCCCTGGAATGCCCGGCCACGCCCCCGTCGTGCCCCGCCACTGTTTGAATCCCACCACCATGGGAACCTGTTACTAAAATTTTTGGATCCCACCTTTCTCTCCTGTAAGGAGTCTCAAAGCAGCCTACAAACTCCTTTCTCTTCCTTTCCCCACAACAGACACCTTGTGAGGTAGGTGGGGCTGAGAGAGTTCTGAACGAATTGGACTAGCCCAAAGTCAACCAGAAGGCTTCCTGTGAAGGAGCAGGAAAAAAATCAGGTTCACCAGATAAGAGTGTGCCGCTTATGTGGAGGAATGGAAAATCAAACCCAGTCCTCCAGATTAAAGTCCACCACTCTTAACCGCTACACCAGATATTTCCCAAATTTGGGAAAACCCTAGATCTGCAGTAAAATCTGAAAAATTAAAATAAAATTGGGAGTTTAAATTCCTTCCAAATTAAATACCATTAAGAAATTTAAGAGGGGTCCAGTGGTAGCTGCTGTGATGGAGCCCTGGTACCTGGTGGCAGCGTTGGTACAGTCCAGAAAACCTTCTAGGCCAGGGGGTCTTCTAGGCCAATTGGCCATGCTGGCAGGGGCTGATGGGAATTGTAGCCCATGAACATCTGGAGAGCAGCAGGTTGCAGACTCTTGTTCTAGGCCATGGGTTGCCAACCTATGGCGATCCAGATGTTCATGGACTACAATTCCCATCAGCCCCTGCCAGCATGGCCAACCCGTCTAGGCCCCCCTGTGGAAGAAGAGACCTGGAGTCACCCTGGGCTCACAGCAACTCCCAGAAATTGCCGTTGTTGTGGCCTGGCTCCAAGGTGAGTCAGACCGGACAGTGATGGGAAGGGGAGATTGGCTCTCCACACAACTAAGGGGAGAGGGGATCCTCCCATCAGTTTCACGGCCCCCCCCCTTGTCTAGTCTACTCTAGTATAGTAGACTATGCTACTGAAGATTCCAGAAAAGGATTGCATGTATAAATGCTCTTGGACACCAGCTATACCTCCAAAACTCCTACATAAAAACTGACAAGACCACACTTGGGATGAAACTGAGTGCTAATACACTAAAATGACAGGTAAGTCTCTTTGGGAGAAGTCACACGATTGTAATGATCAGCGCAAGGCTGTGCTGTTCATAACATTAAAGGATACAGTCTTATTATTATTTCCATTCGCTGTATATCTTGTATCCCATGTGCAATTCTTTTTCTTTAAGTCTATAATCAATTTGCTGCTCTCAGGACATATATCTGTTCATAATATCCGCATCTCAAGCAAATCTGTATTCTCCCTCCGGAGACATTCCCGTGTAGCAATTAAAGGAGCCAAAGATACTTACCTGTCATTTTAGTGTATTAGCACTCAGTACTGTATATTGAATGTGTTTGCTTATATGTATCAAAAATGTATAGAATATAGCCACAGAGCAGCATACGTGCGTCACGTGTTTCTTTCGGTCCTTATTCCCCAGTTCTTAAAGGGCGCATGTACTTTCATTCATTATTATGAAACTGAGCCCTCCCCTCAGCAAAGCGATGCCTTGCAGAAGAGGAAGGAAGAACAAAATAACCTCCCTTGCTCTTCTTCACTACGCCCCTCCCAGCACTCCTCTGTGCAGATTCTACTGCTCCAGAAATAACTATTCCGAGGGGCGGAAGCAGCTTCAGGAACACGGGAGAATACAGGAAAACTTTGAATTCTGTGCATGGAATGACAGGCTGATAACTTTTAGTATTTATAAAGAGGCTAAAGTAATAGGGTAGGGCAGTGATGGCGAACCTTTTAGAGACCAAGCGCTCAAATTGCAACCCAAAACCCACTTATTTATCGCAAAGTGCCAACGCGGCAATTTAACCTGAATAACCCCCTCAAGCAGGGGCCAGCAAGTCCCACATGCGCCACTCTGTGCCTCTCTAGGATCTCTGCTGCCTCCCCCTCCCCCCCCCCCCCCGGGGCAGCAGCCACCTGGAGCACAGCCACCAGGCCCGCCAGCCGAGTCCTCCCTGCTCGCTGAGGTGCATGCACATTAAGTCCAGTGGCCCAGGCCAGCCTAGATGTGTGTGTGTGTGTGGGGGGGGGAGATCCACCCCACATTTTACGACTAACTTCAGCGCGCACAGTGTCCCACAGAAAGGGCTCTGGAGTGCTACCCTCTGGTACCCGGAAGAGTAGGTTCGCCGCCACATCAAGTTAGGGTATCTAACTAGAGGCACCATGGTATGCTCCAGCACCTTTCTTGGTGCTGTCCAAGAGGTTTTAAAAATCAGGTAGTGACAGGTATGACTTTTGCCCAGTAAGGCTTCAGATTGGTCACACAGATTTTAAAAAAATATTGCTTTGGCAGCAGCTGCGGCCACAGCTCAGGATCTTCACTGTGTGACTGAAGGGAAGCCGTGACACCCATTTTATGGCCAGCTCTGCCTCCTGCAGCAATTTCCATGCTATGTCAGAATGCCAAAGATTCCCTCAGGTTTAAAGAGGTTAGGGACTCCTGATGAAGAACTAGGATCTAAGAGATCCAAGTTCGAATCCCCATGAAGTTCAGTGGATGACACTGGTTCATACCCTCTCTCAGTCTAACACACCTCACAGGGGTGTTGTGAGGACATTGCAGATGTATTGTGAGAAGGTCGCAGAGGCTCCCTAAAGAATTAATGACCAAGTGGAGAGATTCGAACCAAGGACTTCCCAGGTTGCAGCTAACCCTCTTAACCACTACACTATGCCATCAGTGATTCCAAACCACAGCTAAAGCCCACTATATACCTCCCCATTCCTTAAGAAGTCCACGTCAATGGTAATATTGCGAAGAATATCTCCAAAAGGATAATCCAGATTTCGGCCATGGTAAATATTTCCATAAATATCCTGGGCAATGATGCTAGTGCAGAATCTGTGGGAGAAGAACGGAAAGAGAAAAAACCGATATATACTAACAGGTACACTTTTCTGACCTTAAGATGTCACAGGTTTCTGAGGAAACAAGATGGCCGCATTGTTTCTTGCAGCCTCAATGGCACCTCCTTGTAGGCAAGGCAGTTCTAATATGTCTGAATAAACTCTTTTGCCTTTGAGGAGAAACCATGGCTAAGTGGTAGAGCACCTACTTAGCATGGGTTCAAAGTCCCAGGTTAAATCCGGCCAATGCAATTCAAGAAAGACATTGATATGGCCTATGAGGAGAGACTTAGGGAGCTGGGGATGTTTAGTTTGGCAAAGAGAAGGTTAAGGGGATGACATGACAGCCATGTTTAGATATTTGAAGGGGTGTCATGTTGGTGAGGAAGCAAGCTTGTTTTCTGCTGCTCCAGAGACCAGGACCAGGACTAATGGTCAAGGAATGGTCAAGGAATGGTCAAGGTGAAGGAAAAGAGCTTCCACCTAAACATCAGGAAAAACGTCCTGTCACTAAGGGCTGTTTGACAGTGGAATTCACTACCTCGGAGTGTGGTGGAGTCTCCTTCTTTGGAGGTTTTCAAACAGAGGCTGGATGGCCATCTGTCAGGAGTGCTTTGATTATGTGTTCCTGCACTGAAGAGGCCCTTGGGGTCTCTTCCAACTCTATGATTCTAATTTCTCTGTTTGGAGGACGGGGAGGGGAAAGGGCTTGAAAAACAAAATAATCTTTGCATTTATCTGGCACCTTGAAAGTTCAAGAGTCTTACATCTCTTACCGTAATATTAACAATCCTTATGAACAGTCCCGTGTAGCAGAGTCACCTCAGCAAAGGAGTTTCAAATAATTTCACTGTTACTGAAGATGCCAGAAATTTATCCTAGACCTTCTGTGTGCAAATCATAGGCTCCGCCACTGAACAAGAGCCCCCTCTCAGAATGCGCCCTTCTCTTACATGCTGTGATTTAAAATACATTCCAGATCGTCTTCAAGGTGCTGGTAATAACCTTTAAGGCCTTACGTGGCATGGGGCCCTCATACCTACGGGACCGCATCACCCCTTATGTCCCACATAGGCCACTACGCTCGGCGGTGGCGGAACTGCTGGTGACCCCTAGCCCCGCGATGATACGGCTGGCCTTAACCCAGGCCAGGGCCTTTACGGCTCTGGCCCCTGCCTGGTGGAATGCTCTACCTCCATCGGTCTGGGCCCTGTGGAATCTTGGTGAGTTCCGCAGGGCCTGCAAGACAGAGCTTTTCCACCGGGCCTTTGGAGAGGCTGGCCGCGGCTTTACTACCCCCCACTGAAATTGTAATTGAGGCTGCCAATTTCCATCTTTTGTCATCTTGGTCGGGCCTGCTGTGATTCCATCTGGGCCCGCCTGTTCCCTCCCTTTCTTCTACTTATCTTTCTCTTTTTTCCTTTCTTTTTAGCCTTAGGATCGGGCGTCTATTTGAACTGTTTTAAACTGTGTGTAACTGCTGCTGGAGTTTTAATATGTTTAAGTTGTGTCGCTTGAGTTGCTGTTGGACAACAGTCATGTTGTGAGCCGCCTCGAGCCCTCCGGGGAAGAGGCGGCCTATAAATTTAAAATATAAATAAATAAATAAATAAATAAATACATACATACATACATACATACATACATACATACATACATACATACATACATACATACATACATACATACATACATACATACATACATACTTACGCGGTGGATTCATAAGCCAAATTGAGTAGCAACCCATCCCCAACATTAACCCCCACAGCTTTGCAGAGTCCCCGGATCTCTCCAGCAAACGGTTCCGGGACGTACAATTCAAGTTTTTCAGCTATAGGTCGAATCACAGCGTGAACCCACTTGGGGACAACTGAACTGGAAGGCAAGGAAACAAAACAGAAAACTGTCACTGACTTTGAAGGAACTTATATATATATATAAACCTTTATTAGGCATAGAATCCATATAACAGCCTACATTGTCCAAACAAGTATCCCATACATGAGAACCATCGCAGGTAATCATTCCAAAGTTTCTATAAGGAACCTAGCTACAAAAGTTAAAATCTCGGAGGCGGAATTGTTTAGTAGAAACGTAATCTTCCCCACAGCAGAGTATTCATTAAAGATTACAGGACAAAGAGCAAAAAGTCTGGTCCTAGATCCCTCGTATTTGGGGCAGTCGAGCAATATATGTTCCGTGGTTTGAATCGCTGTGATACAATGAGGACATTTCCGCTCTTGCAGGTCGATTTTTCGGAACCTTCCTTGCAACATAGAGCAAGGGAAGGAGTTACAACGAGCCCTACTGATTATCCATCTACACCTGGGCTCCTGAAGTAAACTCAAATAATCTGCCATGCGATTGATTTTAAATTTGATGTTAAAAAAGAGGGGGGAGCAATTGCTTCTTGCCTTGTCCTGCAGAACTTGAAACTCTGGATCTAGCAGTTGCCTTTTTAATTGAGAGAAGATTTCAGAAGCAGGCAGCATTTGCAAGGCTTCCCAGGAAAATCCCAGGGAAAGTATTTTAGTTTCCACTGCCCGCCACCACTTAGATTCATGAAGCTGGGGGAGGATAAGACTGTCAGTATCTGAGTTAAAGCACAGGCGGTGAAGGAACTTCATAGCGCAGTAACAGAATACTTGTGGTTCATGTCAGAGAATGTGGCTTTAGAGCAAGGGAGTCATACATGTAGTCCAGAGGCCAAACTTGACCCCTTGGGAAGGTTCATCAGGCCTTTAAGCCAACTGAGGCAACCTCCCCCCAACCTGCTCCCGATCGGGCCTGGCACCTCCCCCAGTGCCAACGTTGGCTGGGAACCTGCTGTAGTGCCCCCCGCCCCCAACTCAGTTCCAGCCACCTCCCTGGTACAATCTGGGCTGACTTATCTTCTGTGGGCTCACCAGCTGAGACAGTTCCCCCCAGTGGTGGGATCCAAAAATTTTAGTAACAGGTTCCCATGGTGGTGGGATTCAAACTGTGGCGTAGCGCCAATGGGGCTGGGCAGGGCACGACGGGGGCGTGGCCATGCATTCCGGGGTGGGGCATTCCTGGGAGGGGCTGTGGCAAGGACGCAGCCGCTGCGCCGGTCCTTGGGCGGGAAACGAATGCACACAGGCGCAGGTTGCCACGCACGCCGGTGCACCTCCTGCTAGACTGCTTCAAGTTCTGCGCGCCACTGCTGAGAGGAGGGGCGTAACTAAGGCAAAAGGCACGTGGCAAAATCACCAATTAGTAACCCCCTCTCGGCACACACAAATAATTAGTAACCTACTCTTGGGAACCTGTGAGAACCTGCTGGATCCCACCTCTGGTCCCCCCCCCCCCCACACCAGTGCTGAACACCTCTTCCAGTGCTGATCTGGGCTGGCAGGAACTGCAGGCTCACCAGCAAAGGCAGCCCCCCCGCCCCAGGACCCAGCGTGGCCAAGTCACATTTATTTCATTTCCAACCCTTGCAACAAATCAGTTTGACAGCCCTGCTTTAGAGTGCAAAAGGAAGCCGAATAGATCAGGCACATCCTCCGAAGATGCCAGCCGCAGATGCAGGTGAAACATCAAGAGAAAATGCGATGGGAACACGGCCATACAACCCAGAAAACCAACAACAACCCAGTGATTCTGGCCGTGAAATACAGATCAGGCAGAGATTGCCCAAGGTCGCCTACTAAGCTTTCATGACAGAACATGCCTTAAACCAGGGTTTTCCACATTACTAGTCAGAAAGGAAAAGCCACAATATTCACAAAAGGCCGAGTAGAGGTTTTTCACACTGCTTTTGAAGTTAAATACATAGAAATGTAGCGCCTGAAGGGTCATCTAGTCCAACCTGTTGTACAAAACTGGAAATTCATGCCTATCTCCACCGCAACTTCCCTAGTGGCCCCCACTGTGTTCCCTGAGGAAGACAAGCTCTCCCCCTCTTCAGAACACTGGGGCCAATATGGCCTGGATGAAAACCCCAACTTGACCCCAAATCAGTAATTGTCACTATCCTGGCCCATAAGAGAGGGTCATGAAATCTGAGTTTGGCAAAGGCTCTCCAGTGAAATAAGGGCAAAAAGGAAATTCAAAACCTACAAAGAAGGCTAAAGTGAGCCAGCGTGGTATAGAGGTTAAGAGCAGGTGCACTCTAATATGGGGAACCAGGTTTGATTCCCCGCTCTGCCACTTGAGCTGCGGAGGCTTATTGGTGAACCAGATTAGCTTGTGCACTCCAGCACACACTAGCTGGGTGACCTTGGGCTAGTCACGGTTCTTTGGCGCTCTCTCAGCCCCAACCACCTCACAGAGTGTTTGTTGTGGGGGAGGGGAAAGATAGAAGAAGAAGAAGAGTTTGGATTTATATCCCCCCTTTCTCTCCTGCAGGAGACTCAAAGGGGCTGACAATCTCCTTGCCCTTCCCCCCTCACAACAAACACCCTGTGAGGTAGGTGGGGCTGAGAGAGCTCTGAGAAGCTGTGACTAGCCCAAGGTCACCCAGCCGGCGTGTGTGGGAGTGTACAGGCTAATCTGAATTCCCCAGATAAGCCTTCACAGCTCAGGTGGCAGAGCTGGGAATCAAACCCAGTTCCTCCAGATTAGACACACGAGCTCTTAACTTCCTACGCTACTGCTGCTCCTCCAGAACAGAGTACACTGGTATGTTTTGTGTGATCTAGACACTATACTTCCCGTGATCCAGCCCAAAATAGCATCTGCCTTCTTAGCTGCTGAATCACATCGCTGTTCTGTGTATGACTGAACAAGAGTTCTCTGGGACATGCAGAATGCCCCTGCAACCAACTAACCACAGTTCACCCACACAAATCTATTGTTGGGGGTTGGGCACATGTAGGGTTGCCAACTCTGGTTGGAAAATTCCTGGGTATTTGGGGATGGAGTCTGGAAAGATGGCATTTGGAGAGATCTTCACCAGGGTATAATATCACAGAGACCATCCTCCAAGTAGCTACTTCCTCCAGGGGAGATGATTTGTGTCATCTGAACATCAGTTGTAACTCTAGGAAATCTCCAGGCCCCACCTGGAGGTTGGTAAACATTGGTGACTGGGTGTACACAAGCATACATGGTACCCAGACTGCCATTATTTTCTCATTCATAAGATTCAGCTCTTTCCACTATTCAAAAGGGCCTCGTGGTATCCTTGGAAAATCCTTCCTGTGAATATGTCACCTGAAGTGATCTGCCTGCTTACTCTGCGAAGATAAACATGCATTTTGTACCTGCTCAGGGGGACTTTAGTCTTTTCTCCACAAGTTCCAAAGTTAAGCCCTGAGGTTGATAACACTCGCCAGTACTAACGGTATGTTTACATTTTACAGTCAGTATATACAGGTTGTTTTCCATGTTACTTTTATTTGTTAAGGCCAGCCTAGTAAATGGTCCATCTCTTCCCATTTATTTTGGGTCCCAATGGAGACGCAAATCAGCTTACATCATTGTTGTCTCCCACATCTTAATTCTTGCAACAACCCTATGCGATCTGGTTGTGGTGGGTTTTCCGGGCTGTGTGGCCGTGGTCTGGTGGATCTTGTTCTTAACGTTTTGCCTGCATCCGTGGCTGGCATCTTCAGAGGTGTATCACGGAGGAAAGTCTGTTACACAGTCTGTTACACGGAAGTCTGTTACACATTACCCTGACATCATCAAACCCCTATCCTTGACATCATGAGACCCCATGCTGTGACAAGACCCCCCTACCCCTGATATCGTCAGACCCCACGCCATGACATCACAGGACGACCCCCTACCTCTGAAATCAATAGGCCCCGTGCTACCACATTGCAGGACTCATACCCCTGACATGATACCCCTGACACCATGACTCTCAATTTGGGAAGCAAGGACTTGACGACCCTAGCAACCACCCAATATTTCCGGCTACAGATCTGGCTACTGTGCATTTAAGAGCTCTTTCATTTGCAGCAATGAGCCAGTGGTTAACCAAAAGGATGGACAAAGAGTCTAGGAACAGCACGCATATTTAAAACCACAACAAAATAACAACAGTGTGTAATAGACTTCCCTCTGTGATACGCCTCTGAAGATGCCAGCCACAGATGCAGGCGAAACGTTAGGAACAAGATCCACCAGATCACGGCCACACAGCCCGGAAAACCTACCAGAACCAGTTGAATTCGGCCGTGAAAGCCTTCGACAATAAATTAACAAAACTTTAATATATTACAAACAGTATGTATGTATGTATGTATGTATGTATGTATGTATGTATGTATAAATAATAAAACAAACAACCGACCGACCGCTATTTGTCAGTCTCTTGGTTCCCTGCTTTATTTGGGCTGAAGATTTTACTTCCCCTTTCGCAGCGACCAGCAAGAACCTTTCCAGCTGGCCTTTGAAAAGCTCGCCCGGAGGATGTCTGCAGCCCTTAAAGGCACAGGCGCGTTTTCTCCGGGGCCGCCCCCTTTTCCCCGCACCGCTGGAAACCGCGCACTGGAGCTCCGGCTCCCAAGTCCGAGGAGGACTTCCCCCCCCCCGCCCATCTCCCCGGGAGGAGGGGCTCCGGCAGCCCCCCGGGACTCACTCGATGACGCCGGCGAGAGCGGCCCGCAGGTACGCGGGGTCGAAGCGCGCGGACACCGGCAGCCAGCGGAGCTCGGGCGCGACGTCCAGGCTGACGTTGCAGTGCATAGGCGCCCAGGAGCCCCCGGCGAGCACCCCGGGGCCGCGCCATTGCAGCAGCAGCAGCAGCGCCCAAGCGGTGCAAGCGGCTCCCGGCAGCCGCCCCATGGCTGCCTGTGGTGCTGCTCGTTGCAAGGCGAGCCGGACACCGGGGGGGAAAGTGGCGGGGAGGAGCAGAAGAGGAGGAGAGACGGGCCCGGGGGGGGGGGGGGGCGGGCGGAGGAAGCGCGGCTTGACAAAGCGCCGCGGTGAGCAAGGCGCCTCCGGGCCTGGGCGCACGTGAGCGACCGCACTTTTGGAAACGCCCCGGCAGGTGCCAGGCACGAGGCAACCCGCCAACTTTGGCCCCGCTTCACCTGATGGGTTTCTGCCTGCCGCACAGCGCATTGGAGCCTCAGGTGGCCAGCCAGTGTAGTTTGTATCCCATTCTTGTTCCTAGGAGATCAGTATAGTTTGCATCTTATTCCTGGGAGATCAGTGTAGCTTGTATCCCATTCTTCTTCCTAGGAGATCAGGGCAGGGTTCATGGATTCCACCCCTCTTCTTCGCTATATTATCCTCACAACAACCCTGTGAGGTGGTGAAGACTGTTCAACAGTTGTTCCTAGGAGATCAGTGTAGTTTGCATCTTAAGAACTAGCCTGCTGGATCAGACCAGAGTCCATCTAGTCCAGCACTCTGCTACTCGCAGTGGCCCACCAGGTGCCTTTGGGAGCTCACATGCAGGATGTGAAAGCAATGGCCTGCTGCTGCTGCTGCTGCTCCCGAGCACCTGGTCTGCTAAGGCATTTGCTGTCTCAGATCAAGGAGGATCAAGATTGGTAGCCATAGATCGACTTCTCCTCCATAAACCTGTCCAAGCCCCTTTTAAAGCTACCCAGGTTAGCGGCCATCACCACCTCCTGTGGCAGCATCTTCCAAACACCAATCACACGTTGCGTGAAGAAGTGTTTCCTTTTATTAGTCCTAATTCTTCCCCCCAGCATTTTCAATGTATGCCCCCTGGTTCTAGTATTGTGAGAAAGAGAGAGAAATATCTCTCTGTCAACATTTTCTACCCCATGCATGATTGTATAGACTTCAATCACATCCCCTCAGCCGTCTCCTCTCCAAACTAAAGAGCCCCAAACGCTGCTAACAATAGTTCATAAAGTCTTGCCCCAATAGTTCATATAGAAATAAAATATTTGACTCTATATAGGGCTTATTCTCTGACACGCACAAACAAAAAAAAATCCCTTTCCCTTATATGAAAATAGCAGCTGCCAGTCTTCAGGTAGGCCATGTAAGAACAAAATAACTTGAAGACTGGAAACTTAATAATGTTTAAGATATAATAACTGGGCTAGTAAAAATGCTCAGAAGTATATAAATAATAAAGATTCTAAAACCTTACAAAGTCTGTCTGATAAATAGAAAATGTTATATTGGGATCCATTATGTAATATGTACTTAATATCATGAGGGTTAGATTTCTTTTTCTTTGATGTAATCGTGTTTGTTTTCTATTATTCTGCTTTTTTTCCTTGTATGTTTAATAAATGTTGAAAAACAATTAAAACATTATTTTTTAAAAATAAGCTGGAAGGAATCCAGAACAGGGCCATGAGGTCAGCAGTGTAGAGACCACGTCTTATGAGGAGAGGTTAACAGAACTGGGAATCTACATTGGAGAAGAGATGTTTGCAAGGTTATATGATTGCTGTTTTCTGATACCAGTGTAGTTTGTATCCCATTCTTCTTCCTAGGAGATCAGGGCAGGGTTAATGGATTCCACCCCGTCCTTCGCTATATTATCCACACAACAACACCACGCTGAGGATGAGACAGATATGTTTCCAGTCATGTAAGACAATAGGTTTTGTCTGAAGTTTTCAGTCATGTGAGATGATTCAAGATTTCATCTTAAGTTTGAGAAAGATATTTCTTGATGAAGCAGCGTATTTGACACTAGCAGATTCTCCCTCATGAAATGGAAGAACGTTTGTTTTTGGAGGTTTTAAACTTCAATTGGATAATTAGTTGTTGAGGATATTATAGTTGTAGTTCCTGCACTGGCAGGAATTAGATCACATAAGAACATAAGAAAGAGCCTGCTGGATCAGACCAGAGTCCATCTAATCCAGCACTCTGCTACTCGCAGTAGCCCACCAGATGCCTTTGGGAGCTCACATGCAGGATGTGAAAGCAATGGCCTGCTGCTGCTGCTGCTGCTCCCGAGAACCTGGTCTGCTAAGGCATTTGCAGATCAAGGAGGATCAAGACTGGTAGCCATAGAGCGACTTCTCCTTCACAAATCTGTCCAAGCCCTTTTTAAAGCTATGCAAGTTAGTGGCCATCACCATCCTCCTGTGGCAGCAGATTCCAAACACCAATTACACGTTGTGTGAAGAAGTGTTTTCTTTTATTAGTCCTAATTCTTCCCCCCAGCAATTTCAATGGATGCCCCCTGGTTCTAGTATTGTGAGAAAGAGAGAAAAATTTCTCTCTGTCAACATTTTCTACCCCATGCATAATTTTATAGACTTCAATCACATCCCCCCTCAGCCGTCTCCTCTCCAAACTAAAGAGTCCCAAACGCTGCAGCCTCTCCTCATAAGGAAGGTGTTCCAATCACCCTAGCACTCCCTTCTAGCTTTTGAGATTAAATAAATTAAATGAAATATTTTTGCACCCTTGAGTTACTGGGTGACCAGGGTCACACATTAGATGCAGAACTTGTGTTTCCCTGTACCCAGTTGTTATTGTATTTAGAAGAAGAAGAAGAAGAGTTTGGATTTATATCCCCCCTTTCTCTCCTGCAGGAGACTCAAAGGGGCTTACAATCTCCTTGCCCTTCCCACCCCCCCACAACAAACACCCTGTGAGGTGGGTGGGGTTGAGAGAGCTCTGAGAAGCTGTGACTAGCCCAAGGTCACCCAGCTGGCATGTGTGGGAGTGTACAGGCTAATCTGAATTCCTCAGATAAGCCTCCACAGCTCAGGCGGCAGAGCTGGGAATCAAACCCGGTTCCTCCAGATTAGATACACGAGCTCTTAACCTCCTACGCCACTGCTGCTCCTATTCGTTTTTATTTATGTCCCATTTTTCTCCCTGACTGGGGACTCAAAGTAGCTTTTCACATGGCTTCCCTTTGTGCTGGTAGATTGGGCTGAGAAGCTATAAGAGTGGGGGATTTGTATTTGGCTGTCCCAGGTTGTCGTCCAACAATTCTAACCACTACACCACACCACTTATGGTTTGCCCTCAACCGGAAACATTAAAACGTTATCCAATAAAGCTCAGCCAAATGAATCACTGTAATTTCTAATAGGTACAAAATCATTAAAAGTGTAAGATAAAGTATTTAAAATGTATTTTATAACAATACCAGAGTACTGCGTTTCTTCTCACATTCAGGTAGAACATTTACAGAGATATATAATCTTCTCATACTGATTTACTTAGAAAGCCGTTGCAGTCCACGTGGTTTACTCAGGAAGGATCTTTGCCGCTGAAGTCACAGCTCTTTTATGAAGGTAATTAGAGTCCTAACCTATCAGCAAGCTGGAAATGCACTCAAATAAATTGCATTTAATTAAAAGGCAAGTCCATTCCTCAAGGTATATTTCCAGCTTGTAAACTCTTTAAATAGTCACTGAGTGATTTTTACTCATATGTGGTGAGCAGGAGGAGTCACTGTCTTCAACAAGCCAGGTGTAATGTTCATGCTTGTAAACTCACTGGCAGCTTAGGTAATTCAAGAACAGGAGGAAGCATCAGAAATCCAAGCTGATAAATGACACAAAATATGGTCTTTGTCTCTGGCTGTGTCCACAGTTACTTGACTAGCCTTTTCCTCTGTTTCAGGAGTGCGTCCCGCAAGGCCAACTGCAAAATCAGAAAAATAGGTATCACAATGCAGTAAGGGGAACACATAAGGGTGATTTCTGAAGCCATCTGCATTGTACAGTATTGAAAATTCCCTGCATACCCTCTGCACCGAGAACAGAGAAATCCCAAGTCTTGGGATCACAGTTTGGCAAACTGGGCATTTCATAATTATCTTCTCAGGTTTCCAGGGCTTTTTAAAATAAGCTGTACAGTGTCCTATCCTGGATGTTCCAGACCTACGTGATCTCTCCAGATCTCAGAAGTTAAGGATCTCAGAAATTAAGGATTCATACTTTGATGGGAGGCCTTCAAGAAAGTTCAGAGTTGATACGCAGACCTCTATCCATCTATTGCTCTGAAAACCCAATGGGATCGCCATAAACTGTGACTTTAATGGCACTGGGCACTAAACCAAGTTGTAGAGTGGTGATCCCTAGTGTGGCATCTGTGGATACCATGATGGCCACCAATGGGTTTCCCATTTCCTTTAACCCATTTTAAGGCCATGCTCATTATAAATAGCTAGTTTAGGACCATACACATTTCATACTACTGGGCCTTCTGCAGTGTTACCAAAGTTTCCAATAAGGGGCGAAGTGAGGGGAAACTGTGCTGAGGCACGTGTGTGCCCTGCGCCCCTGCCGTGGCGCCACCTGCCACGCCCCCTCCACGGCCCTGCTGTGGCTCCATCCGGGGCATTGCACCCTTGGGCCCCATTGGCGCTACGCCGCTGCCAATATGAGCAATATCAACCAGTAATAAAATGTATTGGCCCAGTTGATGTTTTACACATCTGGAAACCTTAGTAAATTTATGCCAGATTTTTGCAAGCAAGCTCCCATGTAGCAAGACTCATGATTTGTGTTAATAGTTAACATCAGGCTACACAAGATATAAGATTTTCTATCTATATATATAAAAAGCTAACCGTGTATTTGTTACTGATGCTCTAACGCCGAAACGCCTGGACCGATTGCTCCCAAATTTTCACACAACATGGCTTTCCATTGCAGGCAGGTTTTCAGACCTTCAGATTGCTGACCTTTACTACCTGAGCCTGGTAAAACTTACTTTTCCCCAAACCCTACGCCGGACCAATGAGGGGCCGCGGTACCGGGGGTGTGGCTTGCCCGCCTTCGCCGCGGTGTGCACGTTCATGCCACACGAAACTGCCTGCTGCGTGACTCGCCCACGAGACACAGGGAGAGGAAGGAGGAGCGTTACCAGCAAGGGCCGCAGTACCAGGGAGGGTGGGCTGGCTTGCCTGCCTTCGCCGTGGCGTGCGTGTTCATGCCACACGAAACTGCCTGCTGCGTGACTCGCCCACGAGACACAGGGAGAGGAAGCATTACCACCAAAGCGGTAGGAAAAACCCGTTACGTCTCTCCCCTTCCTCCTCCCTCCCTTTCCTACCTCGCCACTGTACGCCACAGCGAAGTGTGGCCGGGCACGCTAGTTCCAAATAAAAATACTTAAGTTGTATTTCCAGTTGTGTCTCTAATGTTTTGTATTTATGACCACTGAGGAAGGCCCAATAGTCTGAAACGCTTATGGTCCTGTATTAGCCATTTAAAATAAGGACATCATCAACTTTGAGATCTTTGTGATAGTTTACGCTGATGTTTTTATATTCCAGGCCCTGTGTTTTTACCCAACTTATTGTGTACACCAGCGTTTCCCAAACTTTTTCCCCCCATGACCCGGTGATTTTAATACCTCTCCTCCATGACCCACTAAAATTTTGAGGGCCTATTTATTAGTAAAATAAAAGAAATTGGAATGTCAGCCCACAACCTGTGCTGGCTCGGCAGGGGCGAGCCCTGCCTCGCGCCGGATCTCATCTGCGTGCGTCGTTGTCAGGGAGGCTCCCGGGGTGCTGCTTGTGCCCCCACCTCCCTTGCAGCACCAGCATCTGCCGTGAGCTGCGGCCCCTTTCTAGGTGGTTGGTTGGCCAGGAAGGAGCCCCAAAGCTTCTGTATCATCCCTGCTGGGCAGCTCCAGGTGGGTGGTGATGGCAGGTTGGCCATGGCAAGGTGCCCATGGGCACCAGGGTGGGGACTCCTACCTTAACCACTGGAAATCCTAGCTGCTAAGGTTTTCACCACTCATTTCCTACACTTTTCCTTGTTTCTTCACAACCATGAAGACTAAAAATTCGACTGAGAAGTTAAAAGGGGGGGGGGGGGATCTAAAAGCAATCAGAGGCTCCTTCCGCACATGCAGAATACTGCACTTTCAAACTGCTTTCAATGCTCTTTGAAGCTGTGCGGAACAGCAAAATCCGCTTGCAAACAGTTGTGAAAGTGTTTTGAAAACGCACTATTCTGCGTGTGCGGAAGGGGCCAGAGATTCAGAGGGGCTGAAGGCTACCCAATTGCACCCTATACCGTAATTCCACAGAATGTTGGTTTTTTAAAAAAATCCTGAGTGTGCATACATTGTGAAACAGTCATTTTGCAGTCTGGGAGACTCCGGGAAACACAACAACCTAATTAAACCGAGATAAAACAATTTAAATTAAAAAACGGAGTGGAATTTTGGGGTGGCTGAGGCAGATAAAACAGATGGAAATGTGCCTACCCTTCAGGACAGGCAGGTACAACTCTGAGTCAGTTCAATTACTTCTTCCCTGGAAGACATTTAGCTGACTGGCAAAGAGGGTGTGCTAAGAAACAATTAATTTTGCTCCGGCTGCTTTTCCTCTGCCATTTGGATGCCTGATTTTGTATCACGTTTAAGCATAAATGGTTTCTTTGCTGAGAGCCCATCCTGGCGGGCTGAGTTCCATTTGTGTAAGTCAGGGATGTGTCAAGGAAATCGCCCCAAGTAAGGTACAATTTCATCACCCTGCTACTTCCTGCACGGAACAACCAAAGCTCATGGAAAACAAAACACTTTCCAGGGATATATTTTCCTTTTCTTTCAAATTTCTTCAGCATTACACGCATAATACTTATTAGTTCATTACACGGAAGAATAACTCGGTGGCAGAATGCATTTTAACATCCGTTACAACTTTCTTATAAACAAACAAAAGGAAGTTCTGTGGCATCTTAAAAGAACATGAGACAAGGACTTCTCAGTGGCGCCCCCCTGCCCCCTGCTTTTAATCTTTAGGAGGCAGCTGATGATGGCTTCATTTAGGACAGCATCTAGTTCAGTGATGGCGAACCTATGGCACGGGTGCCAGAGGTGGCACTCAGAGCCCTCTCTGTGGGCACACACAGAGTTCATCATGTGGGGGGAAATCGCCCCCCCCCCCACACACATACACACACATCTAGGCTGGCCTGGGCCGCTGGGCTCAATTATTAGCATTAAACCTGAGATCTAGTTTTGGGGAAGCAGTGTAGGTAACCCTGTTAAGTGATGTTAAACCCCACTGATTTTCACTCAAAGAACTAAAGCGCAATCCTTTACCTGGGAGTAAGCTCGGTTGCTTGCTTCTGAGTAAACCCTCCTAGGGTCGTGATTCACCCGTTCAAAGAGTTGCACGGTTGCTTCAAAGCAAAGCCAACAACTACCACCAAGCTTACTCCTGAGTAACGCACGCTTCAGAGCCAACCATTTCTTTCTAAATGAAAACCTCCGTATTCAGGTTAAATTGCCGTGTTGGCACTTTGCGATAAATAAGTGGGTTTTGGGTTGCAGTTTGGGCACTCGGTCTCGAAAAGGTTCGCCATCACTGATCTAGTTACATTTAATAGCAATAATTATATATTTTGATTCTACGTTTTAATATATTTTACACGATGTGATTTTTATCTAAGTTTAGAAGCTGCCTTGAGCTCCATAAGAGAAGAAGAAGAAGAGTTTGGATTTATATCCCCCCTTTCTCTCCTGCAGGAGACTCAAAGGGGCTTACAATCTCCTTTCCCTACCCCCCTCACAACAAACACCCTGTGAGCTGAGAGAGCTCGGAAAAGCTGTGACTAGCCCAAAGTCACCCCGCTGGCATGTGTGGGAGTGTACAGGCTAATCTGAATTCCCCAGATAAGCCTCCACAGCTCAGGCGGCAGAGCTGGGAATCAAACCCGGTTCCTCCAGATTAGATACATGAGCTCTTAACCTCCTACGCCACTGCTGCTCCTAAGGAAGAACAGAAGCTAATAAAGTTTTTCAATATATAATTATCACAAAAAAATCATGGCTGAATTTGAACTGAAAGATTGATCTAACTGGATAAATCCCAGCACAATGCATTGCTCATTTATAACCAGTGCCCAATAACTGAGGAGAAAGCATTGTCACCAATTATGACAGTTGGGAGGGTTCACATAAATTGATTTGTCTCTATGCAGCATGCTTCTCCTACACATTTACTTTCTTAAGTTTATATGCTAACCTTTAGCCCAAAAGAGGAAGTGGGAGTTTCTCTTGTCTCATACAAACAGGAAACGCCCATGTCTCTCCCAAGAAGATATATAGTATAAACTAGGAGTCATATGCTAACTCTGCTTCATCTTCAAATGCGGCATGGGATACCAGGTTTGAGCCTCTAACACTTTGGGATGGCATGCAATGACTGTAAACAACTTCCAGAACGTTCTTCCAATTCTGGAACTAATAGGTATACACCTTCCATGGACTCTACAGGGCAGGATGTTCCAGCTTCTGCGGCCACTGAGTCCCCTACAAAATTCTGTTCTGGGGGGTGGTCAGTAGACCCTCAAGAACAGGATTGGGGAGGGGGGGCAGGGGAGAACTGGGCAACAAGAAGGGCAGGAAAAAATGGTGGAAGTTTTCTCTCCAATCCCCGCCCTTTGACCTTAGCAGGTCTTCCATATTGTTCAGGCTTTGCAAAGGAATTGCTGAAACAACTGGAAGCCCCAAAGGAAAGATCTGAAGTGAAGATGATGACAATGGAACTTATTTCTGGACTCGTTGGGATCCCTGAGGCAGGAGTGACTGTATGGGGCTTAGAGTTTGGGGGGCCTGTCTCCTTACTTAGGTGGAAACAGAAAGTTGAACTTAGTCATGAACGACTTGCCTGCTTCTCCCTGAACGAACGCTTGTTTTTGGACCGGACGTTGTGGCTGTATCGCATCATCATAAAGTTCTTCTGCTTCTTCTTCTCTTTGTTAGTAGAACTGGCAAAGGGATTCAGCTTTGTTTTCTTTTTCACAAATTCTTTTCGGTCTGTCTTGCCAGCCTAAAAATGGAGAGGGAGAAAAAACCAAAAACAGCTGAAAATTTGTTCCACTCAAAAGCTCCTCTTCTGGTATAAGGAAACTGCCTGACACTGTTGAGTTTGTAACCAGATTGCATGCACGCAGGGCGGTGGGACATTCCAACAAACCATAAGCAGGTAGAGAAAAGTAGACCCTGCAGTGCGGGCAACCCAGCAGAGGTGGCTTGACTCAATCCTGAACCCTGAGGCCATCACGGCAGGAGGAATGTCAGTTGCCTCCACCTGTGGTGATACTCGTGCTGCGGCAGACATTCGTCTCCACCACGCAGCAAACCCCTAGCGTATAATTGGCCTATGACAGTGATGGTGAACCTTTGGCACTCCAGATGTCATGGACTACAATCCCCATCAGCCCCTGCCAGCATGGCCAATTGACCATGCTGGCAGGGGCTGCTGGGAATTGTAGTCCAAGACATCTGGCGTGCCAAAGGTTTGCCACCACGGGCCTATGAGTATCCAGGAGGGCCAGAACTCCGTGCATCCTGAAGCCCACGGACTACACTTCCCTTCACCCCCCACTTTGGCAGATGCGACTGAGCATGTGTGGCTGCGACACTTGGTTCTTCAAGTTGCAGGGGCTGCTGGAAATTGTACTTCATTACTATCCACCCGACACCAACAGTTTTCTAAAGCCCATTGCTTTGTTTTGCACAATGGGCTCTATTGCTAGTGTCTACATAAAGCCCATTGCTTTGTTTTGCACAACAGTTTTCTAAAGCCCATTGCTTTGTTTTGCACAATGGGCTCTATTGCTAGTGTCTACATAAATTCTGTTTTGCTAACCACAGTTCTCAAAATAGCTACCAAAAAAACCAGTGTAATGTTAGATCAATCCGAGCTAAAACAAAACCTACAGCAGGTTAGTTTTAGTTATTTATTACCACAACCAATTAGTTTTAGTTATTTATTACCTTTCTTCCATCATGAAACACAAGGTGGTGCACAATAGGGTTTCTCAGGAGGGCTTCTATTCAGCCCCAGGCCTGCTTAGCTTCAGCAGATGGCTGCGTCATGTGCCTGCCCATCTGTGACATTGGAAACTGGCTCTCAATCAACCTGAGCACCATTAAGCCCAAGTAAACAGCCCGTCACTTAAAAACAGAACAGGGCTGCAACCTGAAGTTGGTAAGACAGATGAGAGAGCGACCAGATGTGGCTCCCAAGCTTAGGATCTCTCAAAAAACCTACCAAGGTATTTTCTAAGAGCCAGTAGTGGTTAAGAGCAGGTGCACTCTAATCTGGGGAAACGGGTTTGATTCCCCGCTCTGCCACTAGAGCTGTGGAGGCTTATCTGGTGAACTAGATTAGCCTGTGCATTCCAACACATGCCAGCTGGGTGACCTTGGGCTAGTCACAGTTCTTTGTAGCTCTCTCAGCCCCTCCCACCTCACAGGGTGTTGTGGGCGGAGCGGGGGAAGGGAAAGGAGGGATATAAATTCAAACTTCTTTTTCACCAGTAATACCCAGTGTCACATATAAATGTCACTTATCTCTGTATGAGTTCCCGATATCTCTGTTTTCTGCAAATATGCGCATACTACTTGGGGGTATAAGACCCAGAAAAGTAAAGAGGAAAAGGGTCCCAGAGGTAATGTGAAAAATTGGGGCTTAAGGGAAAACATATTGGGGGGGGGGGGGGGGACAGAGCAAAGCTTTCACACCCAGTGAATAATGCACTTTCAAAGCCCTTTCATGATTGTTTGCAAGTAAATTTCACTGTTTTACTCAGTAAAATCCAGTTGCAAATTGAACTGAAAAGTGGATTGAAAGTGCATTTTTCAGCTTGTGTGAAAGCTTTTGAGAGAGCTCTGTGCTGTTGGAATATGAGGAACAGACATCAGTAGGAAGGCAGTATGGTAAGGGGAGAGAGATTGAAGAAGAAATTGGATTTTTATCCTTCCTTTCTCTCCTATAGGAGACTCAAAGGGGCTGACAATCTCTTTTCCCTTCCCCGCTCACAACAAACACCTTGTGAGGCAGGTGGGGCTGAGAGAGCTCAGAAGAACTGTGACTAGCCCAAGGTCACCCAGCTGGCGTGTGTTGGGAGTGTACAGGCTAATCTGAATTCCCCAGATAAAGACTCCACAGCTCAGGGGGCAGAGCGGGGAATCCAACCTGGTTGCTCCAGATTAGAGTACACCTGCTCTTTACCACTACGCCACTGCTGCTCCCAATATTGAGAAATAGGGATCTAAAAGAAAGAGAAACCTGAAACATAGAAGGGAAGATCTGATGGTCCTGGATTGAATGGGGTGTGGGGGGGAGGGGGAGACTTTACAGGAGAATCAAAGTTGCAATTTAGTTACTATGAATAATCAAATAAGAAAATGAAGAAGGGGAGATGGTGGGCCAGGGACCCCCAAAAAGCAGCTGTCATACAGGCTGCTGAAATCTACACCCGTGTTTGAGCTAACCCAACCTCGTTGGCCAGGTGGCGTACAAACTTTTGAGACAGATTCCTTACCCCCATCACCAGCCACCATTAAGGCCAATTTCTCTGTGAGACTGCTCCGAGAGACACTGTCGTACATTTGCTTCTGCTCTAGTTGAATTTCCCCCCATCAAGCAGAAATGTGTTTTATTTCATTGTTCTTTATTCTAGCAGAGTCCATTTCATCTTACAGATGTTGGGAGCTCATTTGGGAACTCTTCAAATAAATCCTACTGAGCCCAGTCAGACTTAAAAACACATCAAAACACCTCACCTTCGCCGTGGCCAATCTCGTCTCTTTGTCTGACTTGGGCTTCTTGTGTAAATGCTCGATGTCCCTGAGGGAAAGCAGCTCTCCCCTGGAAGAAAGAACCAAGCAAAGCAACCCTATGGCATTATGTCACAACAAAGACACTTCTTCACCGCAGTAAGAATGCACGTAATATATCCTGAAGTGAGTGAAGTGATTCAAGCACCAGATCTGGTGCCAAGCAAATCTCCAAGGGAAGAGTATCCCAAAGTTGGGGGGGGGGTCACAACTGAGAAGGCCCTGCTTCTCACTGTGATCCACTTCCCCTCTTTAAAAAAAGTTAAATGGAGGAGGGTCTCAGATCGATGTTGATATCCCCCTCTTCTTACCAACAAGGCCTCAAAGTAAGTTAGATTTGTTTTCCTCGCCTCCATTTTATCCTCACAACAGCCCTGCGAAGTAGGTTTAAGCTGAGAATATGTGACTGGCACAAAGTCACCAGCTAAGCTTCCATGGGAGAGTGGAGATTTAAACTACAAAATGAACACAAACAGGTGTGCGGCGTGAAACTAATTAACCCAGGAAATAGCGCAGCACACCGGCTGGCTGGTTGTGAAAACATCAACAATTAAAGTCAAATGAATAATCTACTACAGTCTCAAAACTCAAATGTATCTTATTGACATAAGTTCTTAAACTGTTGGTACAATTTTACATAGTAATGTACTGAGATGCATCACAAATCCTAAACATAAAGAGGTATAGTTCATAAGAAGCTAGATTCCTTATTCAGTGCTATGTATCTAAAACAGCAGAAAGCAAACCGCAAAAGTCCGTAACAGAGTGCGGTGCCAGCAATATCTTGCCAAGGAGTTCGAGTGCTGCTCCGCTGTTGCGAAATTTGAGCGTCACTGCCTGTAAGCTGCTCCGCTGCGGTAATGCAAGCCTCCATTTATGATGATATGAATAGTTCAATAGTTCAATTCAAACGCAATCGTGTATTTGCGTTTTCAATCATCCATCTTCTTCAGGAACATGCTAGTTTACTATAACTTAATTAAGCCAACCAGCTGTAATCTAAACATAATAACATATCATATAACATTATTCTTAATATCATAATGACACTTTTCATAATTACATATTACATGGCATCAGCAATATATATATACATATATTTTGCTCTATGAACTTACATTAGACAAGATGTCTTAGACCTCAGCCTTTAGCTATCCATGTGTTGTCTGTGTGCTACTGCCTGATGACAGTAATTATATGTTCTTTCTAATCAATTACAGGTGTGAAGTACTCTGCTTGCATTCAGTTAAAGTGGCAGGAAAAATCAAGATCTTTAAATCAAGATCAGTAATATGTAATTATGAAAAGTGTCACTAGAATTCTTTGGCAAGATATTGCTGGCACTGCACTCTGTTACGGACTTTTGCGGTTTGCTTTCTGCTATTTTAGATACATAGCACTGAATAAGGAATCTAGCTTCTTATGAACTATACCTCTTTATGTTTAGGATTTGTGATGCATCTCAGTACATTACTATGTAAAATTGTACTATAGTAGATTATTTATTTGACTTTAATTGTTGACATTTTCACTACCAGCCAGCCAGTGTGATGCGCTATTTCCTGGGTTAATTAGAGTGGAGATTTAAACCAAAGTCCACACTCTGAGCATTACCGCCAAGATGTTAAAAGGACAGGCAGCAACACGATGAAAGGCAGTTCTTTACAGCACAGGAAGGGCGAGTTCCAGATCTTTTACCTTGCTTCCTCTTCACTGTCTACATCAACATTTTTCCTCTTTGCAGCTTTGCCTGGGGCAGAGTTGAGTTCTTTGCTTAGCTGGGCCAGGCGTATTTTCTGGAATTCTTCTTGGGTGAGAAGTCTGCTGGTGCTGACGGCCGCCGCTTTAGCCTTCCTCTGCTCCATGGGCATGCTTTTGACTTTCTCAGCCTTTAATACACAGGTGCAAACAGGGAAATGGTGTTTTGTGTGGGGGTTAAGAAGGCTTCACATTTCTAATGCTGTTGGAGCATTCAAAGCACTCCATCTAGATCAAGGGTAGGGAACCTGCGGCTCTCCAGATGTTCAGGAACTACAATTCCCATCAGCCCCTACCAGCATGGCCAATTGGCCATGCTGACAGAGGCTGATGGGAATTGTAGTTCCTGAACATCTGGAGAGCCGCAGGTTCCCTACCCCTGATCTAGATTATCTTAATCTTTACAAAGGTTCTCTAAGGTAGGACCATATTGACTCATTTGCAAGATGGGTGCGTGAAGCTGAGAAAACTGGCTTGCTTAGCAACAATAAACAAATTTGCTTAGCAACAAGAAATAAACAAGAAATAAATTTGTGTCGGAGCAGTGATCTGAACTGAGGGCTTCCTGATTCACAGCTCACTTATCCATTAACACACCAGTTAATAAGACATGTTATCAATTTTATAATTTTTTTTCCTAAAGTTTTTTTTCCTTAGCAATTTTACTGTTGTGGCTTTTTGGCCAACCCTACAATTTTCCTCCTCTACTGATCAGGCTTTTTTGTCAAATGTGGAAGGGAGCAATAAACACCCCGCTACCCCTACATGGCCCCACTGTGCAGACTTTTTGATCCGCGCGCAAGGGTCAAGTTGGAAATCAGATATATGATGAACTCCCCTGTTACTGAGGAAAGACCAAAAGTGGGAAAAGGTAACTTGTGGAATAGTTCACACAACAAATCACCAGCTCAACCCCAAAACCAATTTAATCCAGGCAAATCTGCTTCTCACACTACACCAGATTCTTTGAAAAATGAAACATTTCTGATGTAGCGAAAATACATTCGTGGCAGCAATTCATGTTATTAAGAATATACTAGATAGCAGTAAATAATACACTCGATTTCATTGGCTTCTGGAGGCAAACAGATGTGTTTTAAGGTTTCACACCCCTAGTGTTTCCCAAACTGTGGGACGAGACCCAAAAGCGGGAGGGCAAATCCACTATTGTGACCCCATGCCGTTCCTGCCAGCAGATTTGGCTCCACCCCTAGAGGGGGCTGAAGGTCATATTTTGTCCAGGGCACTAAAAAGCCATTGGCCAGCCACGAATGAGTAACCATAGGAAGTAAAGTTTTGAACCTGTGGGTCACCACCCAAAAAAGGGTTGGGAACCACTGTTCTGAGCTCTAATCGCCACGCTTAAGATCGTACTGTGAATCACCCAGACAGTAAAGATGATACCATTCTTAATATAATGTGTGTTTGAAACCTGCATTATCTAACTTGGGAGTCCTGTTAAGACTTACCCTTCTCTGTGTGAAGTGGATTCTGTACAAATATGACATTTGTGACAAATATGACACTTCTTCACGCAACGTGTGATTGGTGTTTGGAATATGCTGCCACAGGAGGTGGTGATGGCCACTAACCTGGATAGCTTTAAAAGGGGCTTAGACAGATTTATGGAGGAGAAGTCGATTTATGGCTACCAATCTTGATCCTCTTTGATCTGAGATTGCAAATGCCTTAACAGACCAGGTGATTGGGAGCAACAGCCGCAGAAGGCCATTGCTTTCACATCCTGCATGTGAGCTCCCAATGGCACCTGGTGGGCCACTGCGAGTAGCAGAGAGCTGGACTAGCTGGACTCTGGTCTGATCCAGCTGGCTTGTTCTTATGTTCTTATGACATCTTTAGGACATTATGAAAAGAGTTTTGGGGAAGAATTTTGCACAGCTCTCCTCTCCAAAGTGAGTTCAACCTGTTAGATTCCTCTTCGTCAAGGATAATGCTCAACCCAACTGGATCTAAGCAGGCTTTGGCCAGCCCCAGTTAAAGCTTCATTAAGTGGGGAAGGTCAATGTTGTATCCTTAAGGTGTGTGATACATTAAAACAAAAACCGTTTGCCTTCAGAAGCCGAGGTGGGTTAAATAGCCTGCATGAAAGGGGCCCAGTTTGGATAATAGTGCAAAAGTTACCAGTTCTTGCTGCTCTTCATCTGAGGAATGGTGGACATCAATCCATTGTCCATCTTCGTCCTCTTCACTCAGACTGGCGCTCTCCCAGCCATCTGTAAGCAGGTACAAAGATGCAAAGTAAGGGAAAAACACAATAACAGTTTCAGACTTTACTTCAAAGAAGCAAGCTCATCTCCAAAGACTGCAAGAAAACACATTAAGCTGCCTTCCTCTGAGTCAGGAAATTGTTCAAGGGGCCACTTCTTTGACCTAATTCGTTTGCTTTAGTCTAAAAGAATTTCCTATGACTGTAGCATTATAAGATTTTGTCATAGCAGGAATTGGGCATGATTGGCACATTGCATTATACTCTTTAAGACTTGTTGTGGAAGACCTGGGTGCCAATTTAAACAACTCTTCAACAATTGGTCACAGTCATAAAAAAGATGCTCAAACAGATCACACTGGCTCTCCACCCCCTTTTGTAGTCCAACCCAAACTCCATGGTCATGAGCATTCTGCAAAAAACCCAAGAACCTTCTTCACGTTCATCTTCATCCTTGGTCTCAAGGTCTAAGACTTCAGCTCCTGGAATGTAGTCTTTGGCATTCAATTCCCCATATTCGTGAATTTTGGCTTCCTGGGTGGCTTCTGTTGGTTTACCCTGTAAGCAATCCAGATATTTATTTTCAAACAAGCAAAGCACTCTGCCTGAATCACCAAATAATTCTTTCAGCGATGTCTATCTGCCTGTGTGTGTCTGTCACTCTTTGTGTCTCTGACTCTCTCACTGGGTGTGAAGCAGAGGTGGGATCCATCAGGTTCTCACAGGTTCCCGAGAGTAGGTTACTAATTATTTGTGTGTGCCGAGAGGGGGTTACTAATTGGTGATTTTGCCATGTGATTTTTGCCTTAGTTACGCCCCTCCTCTCAGCAGTAGTGCACAGAACTTGAAGCAGTCTAGCAGGAGGTGGACCGGCGTGCGTGGCAGCCTGCGCCTGCGTGCATTCGTTTCCCGACCAAGGACCGGCGCAGCGGCTGCATCCTTGCCATAGCCCCGCCCAGGAATGCCCGGGCCACGCCCCCGTCGTGCCCCGCCCAGCCCCATTGGCACTACACCACAGTTTGAATCCCACCACCATGGGAACCTGTTACTAAAATTTTTGGATCCCACCACTGGTGTTAAGTCATACTTTATAGAGTCTCAAAGTGGCTTACTCACTCCACAACAGGCACCTTGGGAGGTAAGTAGGGCTGAGAGAGTTCTGAGAGAACTGTGACTGGCCCAAGGCTACCCAGTAGGTCTCATGTGGAGGAGGGGGGAATCAAACCTGGTTCTTCAGATTAGAGTCCACTGTTCTTAGCCACTATAACCGTGCTGGCAAATTGGGCATCGTTTCATTATGAATCTAAACCATATAGCTTTCACACCAGGGGGGGGGGGGGGGACCCAGGGCTGTTTAAAATGTGCAGTCCCAGTTCTATGCATGTAATTAATTTCATGTATGTTATTTATAGCCCGCCTTTCTCACTTGATTTCATGGCAGATTACACAGAATGAGGCAATGCCAGCACCTGGGTGGGACTGTCAATGAACAGTGAAATGGGATTAGGATTCCAGAAATCTGGAACGAATCGGAAATATAAAAAACAGAGCAGAAGCGAAGCGTAAGTATGAATGTGTACATAACTTTAGCCCTGACTTGACTGGTCCTGGCTGGTATGATCTTGTCAGATCTCAGAAACAAAGCAGCGTTGGCCCCGGCTAGTATTTGGATGAGAAACCACCATGGAAGTCCAGGGCTGTTTCCGCACGGGCGGAATACAGCGACCCAGGGATGCTAAAAACAGCGTCCCTAGGGAGGGGTTCTCACGGCCTCGCAGTGGCGGCCTCGCAACCCCAGAGCGGCGTGAAGCTGCTGTTTCCGAACCTCGCTCCCTGGGCGAAGTATTTCGGAACCTCGCTCCCTGGGTGAGGTATTTCGGAAACAGCGGCTTCCAACCGCTGCCGTACAAACGGCAGTCGCTGGAAGGTGCCATCCCCCCCTTTCCTGAACGCCTTATCTTCCCTCTGACCTTCGGGCGCGTTGTCCAGGCCTGGGGACACACACCCCGACACGCCCCCCCTGCCCTGCGACTCCAGAGTGTCGCGAAGGGCGGGGGGGGGGGCCCTGGCCTGGGCGACGCGCCGGAAGGTTGGAGGGAAGGGAAGGAGTTCGGGCGACGGCACAGTGCTGTGCCATCTTCCCCGCCCCTACCGGGACTGTTTGTGCGAAAGGTTCTAGGGGGCGTCAGCGTCGTATACGCCGACGCACCCCCCAATCGTGGCCATGCAGAAACGGTCCAGGATTGCTACCCAGAGGCAGTCAGTGGCAAACCACGTCTGCTCACCTCGTCTTGAAAACCCCATGGGGATCATCAGGTTGTGGCTTCACGGCAATTTCCACCAAAGTATATGTTCTTATGCAAAGTCTAAGATTCACATTCCTGCCCTCCTGACAAGAGGCCTCTTCACAAATGTCTCTCTGATGTCCCCTGCTCTTGAACCACAGCAATCCACTTGCCTTGAAAAACACCTTTATTTTTTAAGATCAGTCAGCTTCTAGAACAAATGCCCAAGCTCAGTGAATCACAAAGATCCGTTTCAGAGGCCTCTGTGTAGGCCACGCCCAACTCTGAAAAGCGAAATTGCCGAAGGCAAATTCCGACGTGGTATGTTAACCTGGAAATTATTTCGGTAAATCTTAGCAGACCCTATCCCAAAATGTTCAGGATGGCCTACGTTGTTCTCCCTGCTCTAGCGGCTACAACACACTGGGGCCCCCTTTGAAGCCCCCCCTCCTTTTCCCGACATGAAAATTCATTGATTAGTTACCCTAAATTTTTTTTGCAACATCTGTGGATTCAGTGACCGGAACAACTGAATCAACGTCCTTGCCGACATCATGACGTCTGTAAAGAAACATGGTTACAATTAAAGGTGCTCTGAAAAACAGGGACGTGTCTGTATGTGACCGGTTTAGAAAACACGCTGCTGCCTTCTTTTAATTTTTTTTTAAATTAAGGACATCTGAATTCTCAGAAATCTGATACCAGCAGCAAACAAAAGATTCCATGCGTCTGGAATCAAAGAAAATAGCCACACTGTATATTGTGCAAGGAGCAGGTTTCCAGTCTCTAAAAGGAGGAGGAGGAGGAAGAGGAAGAGTTTGGATGTATGTCCCACCTTTCTCTCCTGTAAGGAGATTCAAGGTGGTCTATAAGCTCCTTTCCCTTCCTCTCCCCACAACAGCCACCTTGTGAAGTAGGTGGGGCTGATAGAGTTCTGAAGAACTGTGACTAGCCCAAGGTCACCCAGCAGGAATGTAGGATTGTGGAAACACATCTGGTTCACCAGGTAAGCCTCCACAGCTCAAGTGGCAGAATCGGGAATCAAACACGGTTCTCCAGATTAGAATCCACTTGCTCTTAACCACTACACCATGCTGGCTCTCAAGGTGGTGGTGGAACTACAGCTGCTACTAAATAGCAGCCACTCCTACATTTTATTATAATAAACATGCAAAGGGGAACCTAAAGACTGCATGAGCAGAAGGAAGTGAAATTACTTTTATCCTTATGAGATCTGTACTGGGCCAAGTCTTGCAGCAAATCTTCTGTCATGGCGAGCGGGCATCTAGCTGACACTTCTTTGATAGCATTAATCCTGGAAAGCGGGAAGTTAATTAAAACACTTTGAACAATGGAATCTGGTAACAATGGAAACTCTCTTTATATTTATTATGAGCCTTTGAAACAAAATTAAAACCTTGTTAAAAGAGCAACCCACAGCTAATTTCTGCATATCTTGCTTTTTTTCTAACTTATAGAGTCTCAAAGTGGCTTACAAACTCATTCCCTTCCTCTCCGCACAACAGACACTTTGTGAGGTAGGTGGGGCTGAGAGAGTTCTGAGAGAACTGTGACTGGCCCAAGGCTAGCGAATAGGCCTCATGTGGAGGAGTGGGGAATCAAACATGGTTCTTCAGATTAGAGCCCGCCATTCTTGACCACTGCACTATGCTAGTAAATTGAGCATAGTTTCATATAACTGCTCATTTTACACAATTTCTTCTTCTTCTGACAGTCATAGTGGAGATGGATGACGCACTTTTTGTTCAATCCCTTCCTTCCTCGGCTTCAGATGTCTCACGAAATACTTCCCAGCTCACCTTTCCAGTCTCAAGGACTAGAAACGTGGTTTCCCCCCCTTTCTGTTGCTCCCCAGCTCCCACCCCACACACGCTCAGTGTCTTAAACGCAGCAGCCTAGACCACAGTGGCAGCAGGCATCCTAAACTCTATACACATACCGCCAGGTATGAGACTTCAGTATAACCCATGAGGAAATGAGTCAGCCTAAACCCTCCCCCTATCTGAGTGACATCTCTACATGAAAAAATGGCCTGTCTACACAACCTGTGACTAATGTCTTCACCTGGTGGGGCCTGGAGCTGTCACAAGATTTTGATTCAAGCATGTTTCCGTGCAGAAGTGAGCACATGTCAGCTTCACCTACTGATTGCATCAGATTTTTCTTTCATCTTCGACAGCTAATTAAAACAGTTATAGAAATACTAGATTTACTGCTTTTTACTAGAGATGAAGAGATAAATTTGGCCTTCTAATCTTGCTTGGGCCTGACCTGGATCACCTCAGGCTAGCAAGCTAAGCAGGGCCAGCCCTGGTTAGTATATAGATGGGCAACCTCCAAAGAACACCAGGGTTGTGATGCAGAATCAGGCAATAGAAAATCACCTCTGAACGTCCCTTTGGCATGAAAATCTTACAGGGTCACCAGATGTCAGCTGTGACGGCATCAAAAAATCTTGCTTGAAACAGCTGATGAACACATGAGATGTATTCTTAGATGCATCTGTTTGATTATCACATTAATAGTTAGAAATCAGAGTTATTATTATTATTATTATTATTATTATTATTATTATTATTATTATTATTATTATTATTATTACTATTATTATTACTATTAAATTTAGTATACCACCCTATCCCCGAAGGGCTCAGGCTGGTGTACAGATAATGGGTAATATCTAGATGACGATCACATGTTTAAGTAAAAATGTAGCTTAAGACAAGATTGCTTTTCCCCTCTATACAAATGCATTGATATAATAAGCAAATCAGATTTCTCTGGATGGAACTCTCAGAAGAAATTAGGTGAGGCTTCTGTTTGTACCTGTGACTTGGGTTTTTAGAAAAATTGTTAAAAGCAGCTTTTGCAGTAGCTATAGGGTTAATTTTAACAAGCTTATATTTTCCAATACCTTGTCAAATAAAGGTAATGATTTCTTTTTTAATTAAAGACAGGAGCTCTCTGTAGGTTGCCTGCCTGGTTTGCTGGTAATAGTTCAAAGAGCAGAACTCACAACTAATCCATTTGTACTGTTAAACCATTAAAGGTTGCAAAACAACTTTAAATATGATAGATCCTGGAGCTATCTGGGTTGAATAGTTTAAAGAACAATTCGTAGACAGCTAGTTAGTCCAGATTCTCTATTTGATTGCATTTCATCTCATTACAGTACCAAATTCTTGATACACACATTTTCCTTCCAGAATATTTCTGGGTCTCAGAAATAAGGGTGTTTTTAAATGCATATTTTGTAGCTCACAAAAACAACCAAAAGTAATATCCAAAATACATAATCTAGATAGAGCATAAAAGCAGTTCAGCTTCATGAAGAAAGCAGGCTTTATCCCTTTTCCCGAATCCCTGCAGTGGGTTTCTCTAGGCAGTTAGTTCCAGAAGGCTGGGGCCATGCCTGACAAGGCCCTGTCCTGCCCTTCTACTACCTTAACTTTACAGAATGAAAAGAAGCCAGGTTTTCACCACAACCACAGAGTTCTTGAATTTCCTTGAGATCCAGTGACTCACCCAACGGTCATCACTTCTCCAGAATTTTTGTCCGTGACAAAATTGTTGGCGATTGTCATCAACACCGACTGGACAATCTAATGAAGGAAATATATAAATCTAGATTTGCATGCTGGCATTTTAATTACATGCCGTGTCTCCTGAAACTATTTTTCTAGACGTGCTCAGAGTGGGTCCTTTCTTCCCCCCAGCCCAGGTTGAAATATTTTGAGGATCAACTTGTGCTAACATAATATGAAAATGTGAGTTACACAGAACTTAGAGATGATGTTCTTTAGCCTTGGGCCACTTGGTAGAAGATGGGCAGCCCCCACCCACACGGGAGATGGCGGCCCACAGTGCCGCCCCACCGCTCCCAAAGAGGTTTCCCAATGGCGTGGGGAGGCTTACAGAGAGCAACAGTCTCCCTGCCGCCAAGTAGCCTCATTAGACCAGCAAAAAGACTGGATTCAGTCCAGACTGTGGCCTGCCGACGGAACACCAGAAAAGTTCGGGAGGGAGCTGAGTAACTTTGGCTCCTTCCCTGCAGGGGTGTAATGCCCATTGAGCAAGGTGGGCAGCTGCCCAGGGCACCACCTTGTGGGGGGCATCAAAATGCAGGGTTCGTTTTTGGGTATTTTTAGTGGTTTTTCATTTTTGGCCTGCGGGGGCGCAATTTTAAGGCTAGTCACGTGGCACCAAATTTTCAGCGTAACATCAGGAGACTGTCCTGGGCAAAACCTGAGTTGGATTCTTTGTTAAGGAGATGGGGGCTACCCTTTTGAGGGTCCATAACTTTGGCCCTCCTGAACCAAACTGCACCAAACCTGGAGGATATCATTAGGGAAGTCTCCTGATGAGACCATGAAAGTTTTGAGACTGTGCCTTCAGAAATGTGCCCCCCCCCCCCCAGCTTGCAACCCCCATTGATAGCAATGCGGAACAAAGATTCTTGGGCAAATTTCTGGGATGTTCCTGCAGGGGGTGCATTTTTGGATGTATCAGCACCAAAATTTCAGGGTATCATCTGGAGACTGTCATGATGGCACCCCCCAAGTTTGGTGCAGTTTGGTTCCGGGGGTCCAAAGTTATTGGACCCTCAAAAGGGTAGCCCCATCTCCTTAGCAAAGAATCCAACTCAGGTTTTGCCCAGGGCTACAGTTTGCCTCGTTACAATCCTGCTTCCCTGGCTCCGCCCTGTCCCTGCTACAGCGGTGGTACACTTGTGGGGTGTTCAGTGCCGCATTCTAGTGCCGTGTGTGTGGGGCAGTGTCTGCACGCTAGCAGAATCGCCCCTCCATTAGGGTAAGGGCAGTGGTGGGATTCAAATAATTTAACAACTGGTTGTTTACAAGCACTATTTTAACAACCGGTTCTGCCGAAGTGGTGCAAAAAACTGCTGCATCCCACCACTGGGCAAGTGCCCCGGTGGAGGGTGAATCTGCTGGCAAGGCAGTGTGCCGCTCCCAGAAGCGGATCCGCACACCTCCTTGGTTGGCGCTCTAAATTTGTTTTCCAAAGTGCACTTCCAAAAGAGGGGCAGAAGAGACACTATGGGTAGGAAGCTGCAGGCTACCCTGTGCATAGACCAGTGATGGTGAACCTTTTCGAGTCCGAGTGCCCAAACTGCAACCCAAATCCCACTTATTTATCGCAAAGTGCCAACACAGCAATTTAACCTGAATACTGAGGTTTTAGTTTAGAAAAAAACAGTTGGCTCCAAGGCGTGCATTACTCGGGAGTAAGCTTGGTGGTAGTTGGTGGCTTTGCTTTGAAGTAACTGTGCAACACTTCGAATGGGTGAATCACGACCCTAGGAGGGTTTAGAAGCAAGCCCCATTACCAGCAACCAAGCTTACTCCCAGGTAAAGGATTGCGCTTTAGTTCTTCCCTTAAAAATCAGTGGGGTTTAACACCACTTAATCTGGTTACCTACACGTTGTGCCCAGGGGCCCAGGTCAGCCTAGATGTGGGTGGGGCGATTTAAAAAAAACCAACCCATGACGAACTCTGTGCATGCGTGCCCACAGAGAGGGCTCTGAGTGCCATCTGTGGCACCCGTGCCATAGGTTCACCGCCACTGGCATAGACCATTACATTTGACGAGCACACATTACAGTGGTTTTCAGAGTACATACCTCCAGGGAATTCATTCCGCATTGGCTTACCTTCTGGAGGAATCCCTGAGCATCTGGCAGGGCCCCATTTCAAAACCTCTCAGTTAAAAGCTAGAAATTGCCTGCAGCTTCCCAGCATGCGCATTCTATTCAAGCAAATGCCGACCAAGGCACATCTGCAGGAGTGTCACATACAGTGATCTACACCCCATTTGTTTTTTACTACTCAAAGCCAGAAAGCTCAGCAATTACTTTGCTGTGTTACTTCCCGCCCTTTCCCCAAAGTCAATAACATTTCAAACGGTCCTCACCTCTGGGGGTACAAGTTGGTGGGAAGCTTGTGCGGCAAACAACAGAATCTTGGTAACTTCTAAAAAAAAATTGAAGTCAAAAGAGTGAAAGATGCTTGAGAAATCATACTTTTTCCAACACGAATTAACAAGCAATCAAACGTTGGGCCATTTTTCAACACAAGAGTAAATTAAAAAGCAATAAAATGTCGGGCCTTTTTGAAAATGTGTACAGTTCTACAATGTCACACTTGTAAGCCTGGATTTTTTTGTGTGAACAAGAGTCAGGGCTTGGACAAAATGCCTCAGATCCATCCATAAAACACAAACTGTAAAGTTTGTGAATCCTCCATTTGTCTTGGGAATGTGTAGAGCACCACTGCTTTAACCACAACCACTTTGGAGAGACCGGCCGCTGAGGGTGCCCTTGCCCCCTCCTCTTTACCCCCATGAGCCCTAATACCACCAAGACCCATTATTTCACATTAGGAGGGTTTCGTAAGGGCGCGGGCGATGTTTTAAGATATGACTTATATTTTAAGATATACTTATATGTATGTTTTTAGCTGATGTTTTATCTGTACACAGCCCTGAGCCCTTCAGGGATAGGGCAGTATACTAAATTTAATTAATAATAATGATGATGATGATGATGATGATGATGATGATGATAATGATAATGATAATGATAATGATAATGATAATGATTATTATTATTATTATTATTATTATACATCACACTGGTTCTTCACAGCATCTAACACAAAATCCACCTTGGCAAGTAGTATGGAATGGATTGGAAAAGGTCTCCTCTCCCACCTTACAAAAAAGCAAAAGAAAAGACTACACACTAACCTCTCTGATGCGGTTGTAGGAATCTTTGTACAAAGGGGTAGAAGTTGAAAAGGAAAAGCTGTGGAGACACACAAGACATTTGCAAGGTTAGTTTTTGGCTTTATATATGTTTTCCCCTCTTTTCCCTTCTATATACAGTTTCATCCCCCTAAATCCAAGTGACTTTTTTCTTTTGGGCTGGCCCCATACATTAAAATGTGTGTTTATTTGCTGTCTGTTGTCGCTTTTATTATCTGTACTTTTCCTCCTGTAGACTAACTTTATCATATTGCTTAGTATTCTGAATATGTTGGCTAATGGCGTGGCTGTTGGTTTTTATATTTCTTCTGACCGGTATAATTATTTTCACTAATTTTATCATATGAGTTTCACTGGGCTGCAATTCTAAGCTGCACTGAGAACATTTCAGTTGAGGGATGGGTGATAAATACCCACCCCCAAATAACTAATCTACCTTCACTTACAACCAGAAGCTGACATTTCTGTCATGACAGTTAGATCATGGTGATCATATACTATCCAGCAGAGGTATGAGTCAGCAAGAAAGGAATGATCTGACAGCTAGAGAACAGCAAGCAGACCAGTTCATTCCAGTTGCAAGTGACCTTTACAGTGATTGGTGGAACCATGTATATAAGCAACAGCAATGTATTGTAACTGAACACCCTGGTGAAGCACTTTGTTGGACTGCTTAATATACTCTGTATATAGTATGTACATATAGCAACTCTAAGGTAAAAGCCTTCTTTTGAAAGAAACTGCTGTGTGGAGTATTTCTTCTTCTGGAAGGTGGGAGTCTGCTGTATATGTCCACTTGTCTACTTTGAGTAGTACAGCTCAAGTCTGCTATCAGGTTATGGGCCCAGCAGGGTGGGGCGAGAGAATTTTGCTTTTCAGCACAGAGCAGGGGTGTCTAACTCTGGCCCTCCAGATATTCATGGACTACAATCCCCATCAGCACCTGCCAGCATTATGCTGATGGGGATTGTAGTCCATGAATATATGGAGGGCTAGAGTTAGACACCCCTGGGCTAGGACATCAGAAGAGCAATCTAGGGCAAGACCAGCTTGAATGATACCTTCATAGATAACTGAACAGAAAGGTGCAACTTTTTCCCCTTGGATATGCAAAGCAGGAACTGCATCTTTAAGGGGAAAAGAACATTTGCTGCAAAAAGGCAATACTAGAAGTTTCTGAGCTGCAGCTCCCCACATATAAAAAGGCCATTAGCTTTATGTACAGAGACCTACTGAAGACACATCTTCTAGGGGTGGGGGAAAGAAGGCAGCACATCACAGCAGAAGGCAGGCTCTATACCAGTGGTGGCGAACCTTTGGCACTCCAGATGTTATGGACTACAATTCCCATCAGCCCCTGCCAGCATGGCCAATTGGCCATGCTGGCAGGGGCTGATGGGAATTGTAGTCCATAACATCTGGAGTGCCAAAGGTTCGCCACCACTACTCTATACTATCAGAAGAGCCATAGGGCAACCCTAACACAAAAAATGCACATTTAACATATGACTTACAGCTGCTGAACATATGTTGTTCATATAAACACCTACCATCTTAAAGGGTCTTTTGGGGGGCCTCCGCTACTTGACCAACATTCCAAACTCTAAACCCATGAGTTCGTTCCTACCTCATGGATCCCGACGAGTCTAGAAATTAGTTCCATCATCATCATCTTCACTTCAAACCTTTCCTTGGAGGCCTCCAGTTGTTTCAGCAATTTCTCTGCAAAGTCTGAACAAATAAGGAAGAACCGCCAGGGTGGAGGGTGAGGATGGGAGCGAAAAGAACGAGGATGTGTAAGGCCCCTTCCGCACATGCAGAATAATGCACTTTCACTCCACTTTCACAGTTGTTTGCAAGTGGGTTTTGCTTTTCAGCACAGTAAAATCCAGCTGCAAAGTGCATTGGAAGTGGATTGAAACAGCATTATTCTGCATGTGCGGAAGGGGCCTTAGTCATAAAACAAAATCACCTCAGACTTTAAACAGGGTAGCATTGAGGCATGGGGAGTCCCGTCTCTTGGAATTTCTATTTGTTAATCTTAGAGACTTGTTTCTAAGAAACTACCCCAGGGCCCTCGCTGGGCACAAAGAAAAGAGAATGGATCCCTTGTCACCTCAGGGCAGCTGATTCAAACATGGGAAAGGCTACCTGACCATTATAATTGAATGAATGCTGCTCGACAGGCTTGACTCCAGGAAAACCAGGTCCTGATTCCAATGACTGAATTGATCCCAGGTGTGTCTAAAATCGCGTTATCATCCCAGCACACCATGCTGTTTCACCTTCACCCCTCAGCAGAAGAGCACGAGCAACCAGGGACAACGGCCCTTACCTTGCGGGTCGTGGATTAAATGAATAGCTGAGAAGTTGAACACTTCTGGCTTCCTCTTCTTCTTGTGTTTCTATGCAAAAGGGAAGGAGAAATACATTTTTCAGAGGAACGCTAGGACAAAATTAAGTGGGGCATTGGGAGCATAAGTCTCCAACCTTTTTGAACCTGAGGGGACCTTTGGGATTCTGGCACAGCACAGTGCCGTGGTGGCGAACCTTTTTGAGACCGAGTGCTCAAATTGCAACCCAAACCCCACCTATTTATCACAAAGTGCCAACCCAGCAATTTAACCTGAATGCTGGTTTGGTTAGAAAAAACCGGTTGGCTCCTTCTTCCTCCCACCCCACCTGCGAGCAGGGGCCAGCCTGCTCTAGCCTCCAGCAAGTCCCATGGCTCTGTGCCTCCTCTGGCATCTCTTCCTGCGCTCCCCCCCCCAGCAGCAGCCACCCAGAGCACAGGCACCAGGCCCGCCAGCCGAGTCCTCCCTGCTCACTGCGGTGCGTGCACATTGTGCTCAGTGGCCTAGGTCAGTCTAGATGTGCGTGGGTGTGTGTTTGTGATTTTCCGCCCCCCACATGATGAACTCTGTTTGCGCGTGCCCACAGAGAGGGCTCCGAGTGCCACCTCTGGCACCCGTGCCATAGGTTCGCCATCACTGGCATAGTGGGTCCAGTCACACAATGCCTGCTGCAGGAGGCAGAGCCAGAAGATGGCTGCCGCAGCTTACCTTCAATCACATGGTGAAGACCCTTGGATTACTTTAAGGTAGTTGCGCAGCAGCGCTGCTATTTCTGCCTTATCAGTTAGTTGAGCATTTTTGTAATACTGGCAAACCATATTACTCTTTGGTGAAGAGAAGGTTAAGAGGTGACATGATAGCCCTGTTTAGATATTTGAAGGGATGTCATGTTGGTGAGGGAGTGAACTTGTTTTCTGCTGCTCCAGAGACAAGGACCAGGAGTCATGGGTTCAAGGTGAAGGAAAAGAGATGCCATGTAAACATTAGGAAAAAATTCCTGACAGTAAGAAGGGTTGTTCGACAGTGGAATGGACTAGAACAGTGGTGGCGAACCTTTGGCACTCCAGATGTTATGGACCACAATTCCCATCAGCCCCTTCCAGCATGGCCAATTGGCCATGCTGGAAAGAAGAACTGATAAGAGAGTGTAATCCATAACATCTGGAGTGACAAAGGAACCATACCACTGGAACTAAAGAAGAAGAAGAAGAAGAAGAAGAGTTTGGATTTATATCCCCCCTTTCTCTCCTGCAGGAGACTCAAAGGGGCTTACAATCTCCTTGCCCTTCCCCCCTCACAACAAACACCCTGTGAAATAGGTGGGGCTGAGAGAGCTCTGAGAAGCTGTGACTTGCCCAAGGTCACCCAGCTGGCATGTGTGGGTGCACAGGCTAATCTGAATTCCCCAGATAAGCCTCCACAACTCAAGTGGCAGAGCTGGGAATCAAACCGGGTTCCTCCAGATCAGAGTGCACCTGCTCTTAGCCACTACGCCACTGCTGCTCCCTTGGAGTGTGGTGGAATCTCCTTCTTTGGAAGTTTTTAAACAGAGGCTGGATGGCCATCTGACAGTAGTGCTTTGACTGTGTGTTCCTGCATGGCAGGGGGTTGGACTTGATGGCCCTTGGGGATCTCTTCCAACTCTATGGTAGTTGTAGTAAAAATAATAAGTATTGGCTACAGCAATTTTAACACACATCTGTGGACATCATACCTAGCCTAAGCACATGGTTTCTTCACGTCATATTTGGCTGTGTGTCATGACAAATGGCTCTGATTGAAGGAGATTGGTCACATTTTTCATAGGAATTGCCTTTCCATTACCTTCTTCTCTATATACATGCTTTACACCAATCACTGCCCATCTACCAGTCCTGTCCTCTATTGGTAGTGGGTCTTTGTGTTGGAGTCTTTCCTAGCTTTAGTACTTGAGATCCCTATTGACTGGAGATGTTGGAAACTGAACTGGAGACCTTCCACAGGCAAAAAATATGCCCCATCACTGACCTATGGCGCTTCCACGGGACTTAAGAGCAACATCAGAGGGGTACACATGAAGTATATGAGGCAGAGAGTTGCCCACAGTCACTTTGCGAACTTCAGGGCTGAGCAGAAGTTTTAACCCCGGTCTCCCTGTCTCTTCCCACCACACCAGATCTTGCTGTTCACCTTTAAGACTCGCATGGCTTTCTCCAACTTCTTCTTGTTCTTGGTGGTCTTCCTTCCTGTGGAGTATCGCACCACCAAGTCTCTCGCTGAGGGGCCATCGTCCTTGGGTGGAAATATTGGGGACAAAAGAATGATTTGAAGAGATTAAACACACACGCCCTTTCACACTCACTCGCCAGGTAAATGCAAAGTCCTCTTGTACACCTGTCCAACGAAAGTGTTGCTGTATATCTGGAAGCCTTAAAATCCAAACTGACATTTACTTATGGGTATATCTAATGGTTTGTTAGACAAGTAATCCCAGCGGGACGCAGGAAGTACTAACCTCCGATTCCGAATCACTGTCTTGCTTTTCATCTTCATCTTTACCGAGGAAAAATTTCAAGCCTGCAACTAATATCTGAAATAAATGGCAAAGTCTTCATTTAATGGGGTGGAACAGATTAGATTATTACACACAGTGATGAAAGGTTAGAGGTTAGTTTCTCTCTGTGAAACACAGGTCAACATACGTCAGAGGAGACTATGGTCAAGAACGCCTTTTTAATTGGCTACTGATTTGCTCTGGAATTCCATGAAATTTAAAAAAGCGCAGATTAGTCATCTTAGTTTACAAGGCTTATTCTCCTACCGCAATTCAGATTCTCATAGAAATTTTTTCCCATTTTTATCATTGTCTTCCCCCCTTTATCAAGGTTGTAAGAAATAAAAGAAGAGGGATATTGAATTCTATTGGCATTTTGGTTGAGTTATTTCACATTCTGTATTAAATCTACTTTCTTCCATCCAAGAAGAGTTTGGATTTATACCCCGCCTTTCACTCCTGTAAGGAGACCCAAAGGGGCTTGCAAACTCCTTTCCCTTCCTCTCCCCACAACGGACACCTGGTGAGGTAGGTGGGGCTGAGAGAGTTCTGAGAGAACTGTGATTAGCCCAAGGTCACCCAGCAGGCTTCATGTGGAGGAGTGAGGAAACAAATCCAGTATCCAAGATAAGAGTCCGCTGCTCAGATGGAGGAGTAGGGAACCGAACCCGGTTCTCCAAATTAGAGTCCACCTGCTCTTAACCACTACGCCATGCTGGCTCTCCAGCGTGGGGCTAGGAAACTTGTGTATTAAAGCCCGATCCTATTAAAACATCCAAAACTCTCTTTTTTGTGTATGTGTTTCTCACCTTGGTGACTTTGGAAAAGCAGGCTGTGGTGATGACATTCACTGTTTTGGCATCATTCCTGTGTAGAAGAAAAGAAAGATCATTTGTGCCTTGACAAAAGGAAAGGAATGCCAACGGACACACAATTTGCTCTTGCAGTTCATCCCTGCGTTAACGCCAACACCGTCAAGACTCCCTGCAACCTACCAGATGTTCCTCCTGTACAGTTCTATCATCACATCCAGAGAAATCTTGGCTGCCGTTGGGTTGCTGTCTTGTAGCATCGTGTACATAAAACTCTGGAGCGTCTGAAAGACAGGCAAAAGGCAGCTTATCAAGAGAATTGGGGTGGCGGTCCCAATCTGACAATTGCCACCCAGTACATTAAAACGGCCCAGGATGGATGAACTGCAGGGCTCAAAGAAGAAGAAGAGTTTGGATCTATATCCCCTCCCCTTTCTCTCCTGTAAGGAGACTCAAAGGGGCCTACAAGCTCCTTTCCCTTCCTCCCTCCCCCACAACAAACACCCTATGAGGTGGATGGGGCTGAGAGAGCTCCGAAGAATTGTGACTAGCCCAAGGTCACCCAGCTGGCATGTGTTGGAGTGCACAAGCTAATCTGGTTCCCCACATAAGCCTCCACAGCTCAAGTGGCAGAGCGGGGAATAAAACCCGGTTCTCCAGGTTAGAGTGCACCTGTTCTTAACCACTACATCACACTGACTCAAGCCGGGAAGAGTAGGCAATCCAGTGGTTGCCCAGGCAATGTATGCATCCTTTTACCCAGCCTCACCCAAAGCATGTGTTCACGAGGTAGAGCCTGCTATGTGTTCCACAGGGCTCCTATGGGGATAGCCAGCATGGCAGGAATTGGGCTATGGGGGGAATAGAAGGCCTTAAAGCAGTGGTGGCGAACCTCTGGCATGGGTTCCAGAGGTGGCACTCAGAGCCCTCTCTGTGGGCACACGCAAACAGAGTCACCCCCCCACACACACATCTAGGCTGGCCTGGGCTGCTGGGCTCTATTAGTATTTTTGGGGAAGCAGTGTAGGTAACCCTGTTAAGAACTGTTAAGCCCCACTGATTTTCATGGGAAGAACTAAAATGTGATCCTTTATCTGGGAGTAAGCTCGGTTGCTGGCAATGGGGCTTGCTTCTGAGTAAACCCTCCTAGGGTCGTGATTCACCCATTGGAAGAGTTGTACGGTTGCTTACTCCCGAGTAACACACACCTCGGAGCCAACCGCTTTTTCTAAACTAAAACCTCAGTATTCAGGTTAAATTGCCGTGCTGGCACTTTGAGATAAATAAGTGGGTTTGGGGTTGCAGTTTGGGCACTCGGTCTCGAAAAGGTTCACCTTCATTGCCTTAAAGGGTCTGAGAGGGCCATTGCTACACTCATGGTGAGACAACAGTAGGAAGGGGAGGAGTCCAAGGACGTGGTGACTCCCTTCCGAGACCGAGGCCTAAAGGGACACAAACTTACAGGGCAGGTTAGCTGCAGTGAAGGACACAGTGTTAAATCAGAGCTGAACCAAAAACAAAAGAGAGAGACAGAGGGACCATTACTTACGGTGTTCATTTTGTTATTCTTGTGTTTCGCATTGATGTTCTTGATGTCAGTCACGATGTGACTGTACAGCGTCTGTCAAACAAAAATCAACACCCTGTGACTTTTGCTGGAAATCTCCAGAAGAGGAATGAACACACGGGCAGCTGACGGGCATCACTCTGTCTGGTGTCTGATAGAAGGACTGAAATTACACAGTTCTTTAGCAGAGTAAACGCAGCAGAGTTATATAAAAAAAGGAATTATTCCTTATTAGGATTCTGGTTATAAAAAGTCAGGCTACAAAGTATATTTGACAAAAGAGGAAGGCAAAAAATAATCGTGTGCAAAATGCACATACAAGCAAACAAGCTTAGAAGAAGAAGAATAAAAGTTTGGATTTATATCCCCCCCCCTTTCTCTCCTGCAGGAGACTCAAAGGGGCTTACAATCTCCTTGCCCTTCCCCCCTCACAACAAACACCCTGTGAGGTAGGTGGGGCTGAGAGAGCTCCGAGAAGCTGTGACTAGCCCAAGGTCACCCAGCTGGCATGTGTGGGAGTGCACAGGCTAATCTGAATTCCCCAGATAAGCCTCCACAACTCAAGCGGCAGAGCTGGGAATCAAACCCGGTTCCTCCAGATCAGAGTGCACCTGCTCTTAGCCACTGCTCTTAGCCACTACGCCACTGCTTACATAATAATCAACCAGAAAAAAGGCATCAATGATACAGAAGAAGGAGAAAAAGGGGGAGAGGAGCATAGTAAGGGAATGGAGTGGAATGGAAAAGGATGGAGCATAGAAAGCTACACCATAATATGCAGACAATGAAGGTGACCCCCAATCAACCCTATTAACAGCTCACCTGCCCTGCATTAACAGGAACAAACAAATAGTGCAGCTATCTTACTCCTGTGAGAACTTATAGGAGGAATCACAAAGGATGCCAAATATTTTAACAGCGTCTGCCACCTGTAGCCGGGTCATGCCAAAGTCACAAGGAAGCTGAGTAGGGAAGTGCTTCCACTTAAGAACATAAGAACTAGCCTGCTGGATCAGACCAGAGTCCATCTAGTCCAGCTCTCTGCTACTCGCAGTGGCCCACCAGGTGCCTTTGGGAGCTCACATGCAGGAGGTGAAAGCAATGGCCTTCTGCGGCTGTTGCTCCCGAGCACCTGGTCTGCTTGCCAAAGCTGCCAGAGTCCCAGATTCATGCCTCACCTTTCTGCAAATTAGGCAAAATGGGAGTTATTCAAGAGGCCCTTTTGGCACAGGTAAATTGCACTGTACAGGTCTTGAAGTCAGTATATGGACCCGGGGTGGGGTGGGGGAAGGGAAGTAGGAGGGGTGTGGGGGCGATTTTCCGCCTCCCCCACGTGACTAAATGGTCGTGGCCCAGGGACATTTGACCCCATATGGCCCCCTGGGCAGTACGTCACTGAAATAAATTCCATTGGAAAGTTTTCATTCATTGAAGCCACTGTGTAACCTCTTACAAAGCTGCAATCCCATCCCCTCTTTGCATGCCTTCGCTGATGCAGAAATTTTGCAAGTGAATGGGAATATTCCAACAGGTGCTATCAAGCCAAGTGAATCAACAAGGCAGAATCACACAGCAATCCTAGGGAAAGCTATGCCAGTCTAAATCTGGCATACTCTGTGTAGGACTGCACTGTTTGTCCTCTAAGGATGGGATCTGGAGCTCTTAGTAAAGATACAAGTGCATTACTCATTTTCATGCTGTTACTTAAATGATGTCAAGAGCTTTGCCACTCACTTTTCGTAAAAGTTTATCATGGCAACGGAGGAGCTCAAAGAAAAGTTCCAGCAGGCTCGTGGGGTTGATCAGGTTTTTGTTTCGCAAGAGGATCAGGGCTTTGCAGAAAGTCTGTGAAGGAAGGAACAAAGGAAAGAAAGTTACTGTGGCCATGTGATCATAACAGTGAACATGTGCCAACAGCACACAAAAAGATATACTGCACTGTATAAACTTGGCATTTTGTGTTGAGGGTTGTGAATAGGTCTGGAGAAAAGTCTCCTGCTATTTCAATAGAGGAGAACTGAAGCCTATCAGTTGGATGCTGTCCAAGGTTCTGATTCAGTAGAAAGCAGCTACTCCCATCCAGCAGTGAATATTATTTCTGCCTCTGTTCACCTGGGATTGAAGGTACGTTGAGAGAAGGGCTATGCACACAACCCTGTTCGGTAAAACAGAAGTTGAAACTGGCTGGTACTAGAAATTGATCTCCATCTCTCTCTCCCCCTCTCTCTCCCTCTCCCCCTCTCTCTCCCTCTCCCTTCTCTCCCTCTCTCTCTCTCCCTCTCCCCCCCCCTCTCTCCCTCTCTCCCTCGATATATTGCCCACCCCCGAAGGGCTCTGGGTGGAGTACAAAATAAATTACCACAGAACACTATAAAACCCCCATAAATACCAATACAGAAGTTAAAACATAACCAATTAAACAATGAAAAGAACAACAGATGGCGACCCATGACTAATACAACCTCTTCCATTCCTGGGAGAGAATTGGGCCATGATGGTAATAGTCAGATGATAAACAAGCAGCATGCCTGCAGAATATACAGGTTTCAGAGCACACAAGGAACGTCACCTCAACGGCCAGCCCCCGCACAAGCCCGGCGGAGCGGCTCTGTTTTGCAGGCCCTGTGGAACTGCTCCAAGTCCTGCACGGCCCGAATAGCGGGAGGCAGAGCGTTCCACCAGGCAGGGGCCAAGGCCGTGAAAGCCTTCTTTTATGCCTTCTCAAACAGTGTTGGAATCTCTCTCACAAGACCCAACTGAATAAAAAGATTGAGTAAATATCAGACGCACCATCCGAAGATCGGCGTCCAAAGTAGTGTGATGGTAGGCGAGTAGATCTTTCAGCTGCTGTGGAAAGTCTGAGAGGTGTTCACGGTAGCAATGACCAACCTGTTTCCAAAAAGGGGAGAAGGATCAGCAGAAAATGTCTCCATTAACAGACACGTTTTGGAAAAAAGCAACTTTATAATGTTCTTCTCTACCTTACATCACGAACCTCAAACATATCATAGTTATGTATCACACATCAGTATCCCAACCATTCTTCAAGGAGTCAACAAACTATCTAACCTCACAACAGCCCTGCAAGGTAGATCAATTCATGAGCTTTACAGCTACGCAAAGATCTGACACCTCCCTAGTCCTTGTTGAACATCCAGTCAATGATACAATCCATTAAATGTAAGAAGACTTGAGATTTATACCTTGTCTTTCTCTTTTGTAAGGAGACTCAAGGAGGCTTACAAATTCCTTTTCCCTTCCTTCTCTCCACAATAGACACCTTGTGAGGAAGGTGGGGCTGAGAGAGTTCTGAATGAACTGTGACTAGCCTAAGATCACCCAGCAGGCTTCATGTAGGGGAGCCGAGAAACAAACCTGGTGAACCAGATAAGAGGCTGCACTCATGGGGAGGAGTGAGGAATCAAACCAGGTTCCCTGGATTAGAGACTACCACTCTTATCCACTACACTAACCAGGTGCTCAGGAGCAGCAGCAGGCCATTGCTTTCACATCCCGCATGTGAGCTCCCAAAGGCACCTGGTGGGCCACTGCGAGTAGCAGAGTGCTGGACTAGATGGACTCTGGTCTGATCCAGCAGGCTAGTTCTTATGTTCTTACACCACACTGGCAAAATATGCTATGGTGAACAACCATTCCTTACGACACAGCAATTCAAATCAACCCATTATTCTTTCCCAAAGGTTGCAAGCAAACATGCACTTTTAGCTCCAACACCATCTCTTCCTGTATGTACCCCTTTGTCCTAACCTAATTCATCTACAGGCCTCTCTGGCCTCTCCTACAGATCTGATTAGTAGGGCCAGATCATTTCTAGATTTCACTCTAGTGCTATGGAATGGAGTCCTTTATTTATGTTCAGAAGAGCATTTAAGACGATTATTTTGGAGAGCTTTTGTCAGTATTTTATAAATAACATTTTCTGTATTGATTTGTTGTATTTTAATTGACCTTTCTCCCGTGGGAACTCAACTGATATTGAAAAGGTGATCTAATTAAACCGAATCAGGCCTTCCCCGCTCCACAACAATAAATTAGGATGCTTTTACCTGAGCCATGAACATCACCAAATCAGCCAGATCTTTACTGGGCTTATTAGGTTGCAGTTTAAATATCTCCACATTGGACTGGTAATGGCGATACTGCTGAAGAAACTGAAACACATAAACAAAAACACAGGCAAGAACTGTTATTTCCGCTGCGGCTGACTCATGAAAGGATTTAAAGATATGTATCTGTTCGTATTGTTCTATTTTATTTGGTCACACAACATGATCACACACAATTCCCAGAGCTTGATTAAACAAGACAGAACATTTTCATTTGCCATGTTTTCATTTGCTCAGAAACGACAAACTATTGAAAAGAGAAGGACACAATAATAATGAAGGCTGGCATGATTGACCTTATGACCCGAAAAAAACAAAAGTTTTAAACATTTCAGAAATCATTTTATCAGGAATGAGTTACTAAATGTTTGGATGAAATTTAAACATAGATTCCATAATGGTACTCTGATGTGGCTGTCAAGAATGGAAGCTTTACAAATAAAGGAAAATAGTGAAGATAGAAACTCAGGCCCCTTCCGCACATGCAGAATAATACACTTTCAATGCACTCTGAAGCTGGATTTTACTGTGCAGAATAGCCAAATCCACTTTCAAACAATTGTGAATGTAGACTGAATGTGCATTATTCTGCATGTGCAGAAGGGGTCTCAGATATAGAGATATTATGGGGAGGATGGGCAGAGTTGGACTGAAACCCAGAGATCAGATTATAATCCAAGGGGAAGTATGTCACTGGTTTACTTACCTCCAACTAACAGAATGATTTAAAGCAGACAACAAATAATGGGGTTTTAGTCAAGACAGAACGACCTCTGAATAAATATTATGCAGAGGTGATATAAAATTAATAGGGACAATATATAGGCAACTGTTGTCATTTAAAACCACACAATAAGACGTAAAAGAAGCCATGATGATTTGAACTCAGAATATTGGAAGAAATATTAAATTAGACAAATTAAACTATGGAAAAATATTAGAAAATGTTAAGCATGGATCTTAAAGAAAATGTTTATAAAATTTTCCATCGATGGTATCTTCCCCCAGAAGCACGATCTAAAATAAATAAAAATTGTGCATTGATGTGTTGTAAAGTTAAATAGGATACTTTATTCCATTTATGGTGGCAATGTAGGAAGGTGCAAGAACATTGGAAATCGATTCATGCAATAATGCAAAAAATTATAAAGGTAAAATGTGAAATGACTCCTGAATCATACTTATTAGGAAAAAGCAATAACAAAAGGTTAAAACATAATAGTTTTCTGTTTCTCTATTTGGTCTCCACAGCAAGGATTGTTTAGGCAGAAAGCTGGAATCTGCAGACTGTAGAAGAGTGCATAGAAAAAGTTTGGAGCATAGTTGAATTAAATAAGATGGCTTTTTTGTTGAGAGAAGACTCTCTGGAAAAGTTTAATGCATGTTCGTCCCCCTTTGTGATTTATATATCAGAACAATCTAAAATAAATTTGTTAGCAGTAGGGTTAGGAGACTAGGAGCAAAAGAACTTATTAAGAATAGGATAATATGAAGAACAATCTAAATGCGTTGATAATAAAGTTTAAGAACTGACTGAAGGAAATTGTCATCATACTAGAAATGATAAAATGGTTAAAATGTAGTGCAGGGAAACATCTAGACAACAACTGTCCACAATCCAAAACAATTAAGCAAACAATACAGGCAATTTTAATGTAGAAAAGTGCAAAGTGTGGGGCCAATATAGAAGAACAACACACAAAACAGAACAAAACAAGAACTTGAAAGCCAGTCCTCTAGTCCTATTAAAAATATTTAATATTACTTAACTCCTATATAGTTGTATATTGTCCATTTGAAGTTCCAAATATCAAGATAGAGCCTGAATAAGTGCTGTCAAGTGATGACTGACCTATGGTGTAGGAAACCCTGTAGGAAATGTTTGGAGCGGGTCTCATTGCTTAGCTCCCATAATGTTATACTCAACAATGATCTCACCGCTTACTGTATCCCAAGGCCTGAGGAAAGGGACGCATGTTTACATGCTCGACACAGAGCCAAACTAGCTAAGATGGGCATTCCCATTAATGTGTGCCCATTTTAGAAAGCTAACTCCTGCTCGGAATCTCTTGTGGTCCCAATTGTGGTCACGTCACCTTAACGCAGGGAGGGAGATTCTTGCCTTCTCTCTGGGCTGTTTTTCCAGCCTTAACAACTCAAGGGAGAGCAGATGGGCAAATAATACTCAGCAAGGTTTTGAGTTGGAATACATTGTAAGGAGAAAGGCAGGAGCCTCTCCTCCCTCGGCCGCTGCTTACACCTCCTCAAGAAGCCTTCCACCACCAGCCATATTCCCCTTGCTAGGGATGCCAGCTTTCACGTGGAACCTGTGGATTACCCCCGAATTACACCTCATTTCCAGAGATCAGTTCCCTTGGAGAAAACCAATGCTTTGGAGGCTAAACTCTATGGCATTGTACCCCACTGTCTTCCCAAGGCTGCACCCCCAACCTCCAGAAGCTTCCCAACCCGAATCTGACAATCTTATGATCCCATATTGCAGACACGAATGTTGACATCTGTGGATACAACCGCGGCGGGCACTCTGCACGCGTTCAGGTGCACTCTTTTAGTTACCCCTTTGCCCAGCCACGACGGGAAGGTTGCATGTAGTCAGATACTCTCTTCTCCGTCCTATTTTACAAGGGCCAGGTACCAAGTCAAAGCGCTGACGCGACACCCAGCCAGGCGACTCTTCCCCGCCTTCCACGGCCAGCCGCCCCCAAAGCGGCCCCTCACCTCCTCGATGTAAGCAGGCGGGTCTCGCTTGATCAGGTTCTGCAGCTGCGGCAGATTGGTGGGCAGCCTGTTGTTATTGCGACCGGCCATGGCTTCGACACCGCCTCCGTCAGGCACTTCCCTTCCCGGAACACCCACGTGGACGTTACCTGGGCGCCGCCATCTTGGATCCGGTGCCGCTTGAGTGACATTCTACGGCGCCGGCAAAGGGTCATGTTCCTTCGAACGCGACCGTTTTGGCGTTCCTTCTTCTTCCAGGAGTTGAAACTTTAGGTGACTGGGATAACATTTAGAGACAAGGCTATTGGGCGGTTTTAACCATTCATATGAATTGGTGGTCACTTGGGGAGTTGGAGAACTGAGTGTTTTGGACCCGCTCACGGATATTCTTTGATATGGGGAAAAGCATCCTCAAAGTGCAGCCCCTTTGCCTAAAACCCCAATATTCTGGCACCTGATTGCCAAGATACTGTATTCTAGGGCTTCCAGCTCCAGGTCGGGAAATTCAGGGTATGGGTTGGAATTGGATCCTAAAGTGGAGTAATGCCACAGAATCCATTTCCAAAGCAGCCCATGTCTACAGGGGAAATGGATCTCTGCAATCTGAGCCCTATTAATGGGAGATCTTGTGGGCTGATTCCTGAGATATCAAGAAGTGGGGTTGAAAGAGAAGGACCTTGTGGCAGCGAGGTGTAGTGGTTAGTAGGTGGATTTTAATTTGGAGAACTGGGTTTGATTCCCCAATCCTCCACTTGAATGGCAGAGGATTATCTGGTGAACCAGATGTGTTTCTGTTACTGCCAGGAAAATAGCCAAAATATTTTCCTGAGCTCCAGGAAATACTCGACTACCACCGGCTTCAGGACGTGACTACCAGAGACTCAGGTGGTTCAGAAGCCTCCATAAGGCTTGCAAAGGACATCTATATGTGACTATGCCAAAGTTTTACATGGGTTTCCCCTTGCCTTTTCCCTTTTAGGATATAATGAAAGCCCTTTAGTGTTGAATTTATATTTTAGCTAGGTTTTTCCAGTTGATCTAAGGTTTTGTTATTGTTAATTCATTGTTATTGTTAATTTAGGATATTCTTGCCTATAAGTATATGTGCTTGTACTCTTGAAGGTTTTCTCTAATGTTTAAGTTTAGAAATGTTATTTTTTTGATATTTGTGTTTGTTAGTAAAAGCAATAGCATGTAGAAGCTGATGTTAAGGGACAAGGAAGTTAGCCTTGGAATCCAGCTTAGACCAAAACCCAGCCAACTCCTCAGCAAAAACAAAGACCCCTTTGGTTTTGCAAATCAAATCTGATGACAGCACCCAGATGTCCCAGCCGTTGGAAAACATGTCAGAACCACCATTGGACAGTTTGAACTTTCTTTTGTTGCAGAACTGAGGCTGAGCCTCAGGCTCCAACTCAAGCGAAATAGCCCGCTCTGATAACAGAGACAACTGGCAGCGGTAGCAGGCCTCACCTGTGTTCTATGAATGGACCTTCTCCGCTCTCCTTTCAGCACCATTGTAAAGTCTCGCGGGAAGACGCTTGACAGCGAGATTTCGTGGTCCCATTCACAAAAGTTGTAACTGTATCTTTCCTTTGTATTGATGTTTCTTTATTGGTGTTCAGTAAGGGACCTGCCCCCTTAACCTGCCCCTTTGCCCCTTTTGATGCATTGTGTATAAAAGTTCTTGCGCTTGGTTACGAGGGCACAATTCTCCTGCCCGAGCTGTCACCACCACTTCCGAATAAAATACTTTGCTTTGAAGAACACCGGCTTCCTGCGCCTCACTACGTTGCTTGAGCTGAAATCACTTAATGTTACCCGAGCAGCAGCGGTAACATTTCCGCACTCCTACATTCCTGCTGGGTGACCTTGGGCTAGTCACAGTTCTCTCAGAACTCTCTGAGCCTCACCTACCTCACAAGGTGTCTGTTGTGGGGAGAGGAAGGGAAAGGAGTTTGTAGGCTGGCTTGAGACTCCTTACAGGAGAGAAAGGTGGGATATGAATCCAAAACCCTCCTCCTCTTCCTCTTCTTCTAATATGCCTGGCCTTTCATATGGATAAGGCTTATTTCCTTATTTATCTAACTTGTAGGTAAAGGTAAGTGTAGGTGACTGGGGAAGGCAATGGCAAACCCCGCCACCATTTGTACTCAAATACTCCATACCTGCCCACTGGGAAATCCTACTTCAAACAGTCCAGGTGCTCGGGAGCAACAGCCGCAGAAGGCCATTGCTTTCACATCCTGGATGTTAGCTCCCAAAGGCACCTGGCCATTGCTTTCACATCCTGCATGTGAGCTCCCAAAGGCACCTGGTGGGCCACTCCGAGTAGCAGAGAGCTGGACTAGATGGACTCTGGTCTGATCCAGCTGGCTTGCTCTTATGTTCTCTTATGTTCTTAAACTCTCCTCACCTTAGGCTTAGGCCTTGTTTCCAAATCTCCAGGAATTTCCCAAGCTAAGTTGGCAACCCCAGAGTTGAATATGTCTTATATCAAGAACTGCTTTCTTTTTGCTTTTCGTGAATCTGCTGTACATCTTTTTATTTCGTTGTTGTATAACGGGAGAAGGAAAAGAACTCTGTATCCACTTTCTCCATACTATGCATTACAGATTCCTAGAACGTCCCTTCATTTTTTAAACCAAGAAACACAAACACCAATTGCTAAAGCAGAAACTGTTTAATAATGAAAATAAGACTATACAACCAAAAAAACCCCACCCTTAACCCAAAAACTTGTAAAACAGACCACTTTTAAAAACTATGCACATTTTATAATAAAAAGGGTTAGTGGTCAACATTTTCTATCCATCACGAGCTCTTCCTCACAAGCATTCTAATTATTTTTCAAAAAAAGTTCCTAAGAGGAAAACTACATATCTGGGTTACATAGCACTATTAACAATATGTACACCTGAGAACTGAGTCCCCCCAAGAGGCAACATTACACACCCTAAGACGCTGATTTGTAAACCAAATTTTAATGGGAACGCGTCTTGAAGAATCTGTAAAGTTTATTCATATGCCACAGAGGAGGAGAGAAATACTGCGATATGGCCTGCAGGGGGCGACAACGGCTTCCTTAAATTCCCTTCTGCACAAACCAGTATTTTAGCTTATTAAAAAAAGCTTCAGACTAACATATATCAGTAATGCCACAATACACCTATGAAGACAGGGCTGACACATTCAAATTGCAGACTCCGAAGCCTAGAGAGAACCGCAAGCCGACTCAAAAGGTTTTGTGCAAAGAACTTTCTGGCTTACACTTAGTTTCTTAGCCATTATACGAGCACAGCTGTTGTATCAAGAACCAGATGTGAAGAGGTTCAGTGAAGTGATTTTGCCAGATCAGTGCAAGCCCAGTGCACACGACAGGCATTGCAGCTGTGGTTTTGAAAAGGAACACGATCCTAGCGATAGAAATTCGTCGGACTTTTCGTCATCCACCTTTGCCAAAGAAATCCAGCAGGTGAGCAAAATCAGGTCTCCGTCCATGGCTCTACTGCGGGGAGCTCCTGCCAGCCGCTCCTTTTCTTCTCCTGCCCGCATTTGCTGAAGCCCTGAGAGAACAAACGAGAGTGAAGTTGTCAGGAGCACAACACTCAGCAGCTCATCCTAGCGTGGAAAGTTGTTCGGGGCACGTGGTTTCATAATACCAGCGTACCAGTCCAGCCTCAACAACGCACACGTTACAATGGCCAGCCTCAAGGGTACCAGATTCTATTTATTTAAATTTAAGCATAAGCATAAGCATTTTATTGTCATTGTGCACGCACAACGAACATTTACAGCAGCATCCCTCGTTGCACACAATTTCAGACTCATACCCCATCCTCACTTTCCCCTTCCTCCACCCATCCCTACACAGCCCCAAACACATCAACACGAAGCCGCAGAGTTCAGCATAGCCACAGCTCTAGAGTAGAAGCTGTCTCCAAGCCTCTTTGTCCTAGTTTTGATAGACCTGTATCGTCTGCTGGATGGTAACAGATCAAAAAGAGAGTGTGCTGGATGAGACGGGTCTCTCAGGATATTTTGGGCTTTCTTTAGGCTTGGGGAATTATAGAGTTCTTCCCAGGAGTTATTTATATCCTGCCTTTCTCCCCAATGGAGACCCAGAGCGGCTTAAACCCTTCTCTTCTCCTCCATTTTATCCTCACAACAATCCTGTCGGGGGCTGAGAGAGTGTGATTGGTCCAAGGTCACCCAGCAAGATTCCTTGGCAGAGCGGGGATTCAAACCTGGGTTTCCCAGATCCAAGTCTGACACTTTAAAGCAGGGGTCCCCAAACTACGGCCCGGGGGCCAAATGTGGCCCCCTGAAGGCATTTATCCGGCCCGCCAGGCATGGTGGTGATGGCTCCATTCATGTGCAGCGGGGGCTCGAGGGAGAGGAGGAACCGGCCCCAACGGCCGTTGATTGCAGTTACATGATGGCACCCCCAAATCTCCATGCATTTTCTGACCCAGAGTTGGAAACCTTACATGTGGCAACGCCTGCTCCGCCCTTCCCTCTCGGCTACTCCATGTGTTGCTCTCAGGCTTTCTGTTCCGCCTCACTCCCATTGGCATCAGCCAGGCTGGTGAATCGCTCGCTGGCTGCTAGGGAGGAAAGAACCCAGGAAGATACCTGATCCTGGGCTAGATGGAATGCTTCATTGGGAAAGTTCTGCTTTTTTTTTTACAGGGGCAGGTATTCCACAGCCTCCCCAACAATATTTGGAGCCCACCCTGTACTTGACGTACTTTGATCACTGTTCTAAAAATAGACCATGACAGAAAGGCTGAAAGGTGAAATCAAACATTTTACAATCATTTGTGCATAGGAATTTGTTCATAGGTCCGGCCCTCCAACAGTCTGAGCAACAGTGAACTGGCCCCCCGTTTAAAAAGTTTGGGGACCCCTGCTTTAAAGGCTACACCTCAGATGTCAACTGAGGCACCTGGGAGCGTTTTCTCACACCATGAGCTTTTCCGCACAATTCATTTAAAATTCATGATCCTCTGAAGATGCCAGCCACAGATGCAGGCGAAACGTCAGGAGAGAATGCTGCTAGAACACGGCCATACAGCCCGGAAACCACACAGCGCCCCAGTGATTCCGGCCGTGAAAGCCTTCGACAATACAATTCATTTAAAACTTTTGAGGCAGGAAATAAAACGTTTCCTCCATGAAGCTCTGCATTGTTTTTACCTCAAAACGATTTAGATGTTTTTAGATGTTTTAATTAATGTATTGAATGCAACAAAAAAAGAGGGGGGGGGGAGATTCAAACAAGACAAGACATTAACAAGCCAGGTTCCTCCAAAGCTATGCAAAAAAGTTCCCCACCAGGGCTATTTTTGGTTAGGGAAAATGGTACAGGGGAGAGAGAAGCCGCCTTCCTCCGTGACTTGATCCTGAACAGAATCAACAGGGGGATTACCTTGTGATTGTGGGGATTTCCCCCCATCGGCATACCTGTTTTGTGCAATCCTTGCCAACATGACTTGCGCTGCTCTAGAATCTGGATCCAGGCACTGCCTCTCTCCAGAGGTCTTCAGTGTAGCACTGGAAAGGAATGAACAAGGTTTGTGTGATTGCCTCGCTTCGGTTCATTAAAAGGCAACTGCCATTTTTTGCCCACAAGCAGGGACGTAGGTGAGGGTGGCGTTCACGGGTTCAAACCCCTCCCATGACATGTCCGGCTTGCTTGAAACAATGCATGGAACGGAACAGCCAGAAAGTCAGCTCAGTCACTGAACCCACCCCATACGTCACTGCCTATAAGTGGAATCGACAAAGGGATTTCAGTCACCGAATGTGAATGCAAAGATTGGGTCACAGGAGGATCGGCAACTGCGGTCTGGGAAATCCCTGGAGAGTGGGGAGGCAACTCAGCAGGAATGTAGTGCTATGAGGCGCACCTCCCAGAGCAGCCATTTTCTCTAGTGGTCTAGAGACGGCTGTGTTAGAATCATAGAGTTGGGAGAGACCCCAAGAGCCATCAAGTCCAACCCCCTGCAATGCAGGAACACACAATCAAAGCACTCCTGACAGATGGCCATGCAACCTCTCCTTTAAAAAGTCTCTCTTTAAAAACCTCAAAAGAAGGAGATTCCACCACAATCCAAAGTCCACAATCCATTCCACTGTCGAACAGCCCTTACTGTCTGGAAGTTTTTTCCTGATGTTTACGTGGAATCTCTTTTCCTTCACCTTGAACCCATTGCTCCTGGTCCTAGTCTCTGGAGCAGCAGACAACAAGCTCACTCCCTCACCAATATGACATCCTTTCAAATATCTAAACAGGGCTATCATGTCACCACTTAACCTTCTCTTCACCAAACCAAACATCCCCAGCTCCCTAAGTCTCTCCTTGTAGGGCATGGACTCCAGACCTTTTACCATTTTGGTTGCCCTCCTCTGGACCTGTTCCAGCTTGTGTTCTAGAGATCCAGGAGATATCCCGGTCTCACCTGGAGGTTGGCCACCCTACATCACAGGATGTACCGCATCAAGGAAACGCAATAGCTGCCTGACATTCATAAATCCAACTTTCCCCCCTCCCGTGACTACATCTGTAGGTGAGAAAAAACTTCACACGCTGAACATTTGATGGTTAAAGGAACAGAAACTAAGCTAGAGCTAAAGACAGAAGGTCCATCACATGATAGATTCATAAGCTCAGGTTAAACACATCATTTTACCTTCTGAAGGGATCATTTTCTCCAGAGGATCTGATGCCTGGAGATCAGTGGTTATCCCAGGAGATCTCCAGCCATTGCCAGGAGACTGGCAACACTATGGAGTGCTTATTTGGAAACAATGGTCTCCATTACAGGATGGGTACCACATTCCCCCCGGCCACTGGTAGTGGATGGGGAATGGATGCTTGGCTTGGGGAGGGTATTTTGTGGAACCTTCCCACTATATTATTATTGGATCCAGCCTCCAAAGGATCCATTTTTGAGAGGTCCTCCCCAGCCACCATTTTGTTGTGGTGCTTTCTTCCCATTCTCAAAGTTCAAACAATGCCCACAGGTTTTACAAAGTTGGGGACTCTTGACTTACATGATCTCCACACGATCGCAGGAAGAGCTTGCTGGGAATATTTCCACTTTTCTCAAATGTTTCCAGTGGACGTTAGAACCCGTGGATGGGCACATGCAACGCCCCTTCCCAGTGGTTGGGACTCCTGAAACAACATGGATTTTTAAGAGGTTAGAAATGACTGCAGGCATGCGAGACAAATCATTTGAAGCCGATCGTTGAGGCCGGCCTAGGTATGCATATTCATCACTGTAACATGTAACTCCCCACTGTAAGGGGAATTAGCTCGTGGTTTGGGGGTGGGGAATGACCACCACCAAGGGATTTGAGCAAGCAGTGCAGGAAATCTACTCTGTGGAAGGCTTGCTGCTGCTGTGCTGAATCAGCATCGGCAGCAGCAACGGTGACACCACGCAAGCCCATCTCTGTGTGGGAAACTGTTGGGATTTGGCAAGCGTCTGTCACACAATTGAGTCAGGAAAGAGTTAACTGTCTGTATGCTAAGTAGGTCACTGTTTAATGAGAGGGTCAATGGGTTAGCCATTGGTCAGTTTAGTCGGACATTGCTGGCAAGTCTTATAGCACGTATGACCAAAGTCAGAGGTGGGATCCAGCAGGTTCTCACAAGTTCCCGAGAATAGGTTACTAATTATTTGTGTGTGCCGAGAGGGGGTTACTAATTGGTGATTTTGCCACATGATTTTTGCCTTAGTTACGCCCCCTCCTCTCAGCAGTAGCGCGCAGAACTTGAAGCAATCTAGCAGGAGGTGCACTGGCGTGCGTGGCAGCCTGCGCCTGCGTGCATTCGTTTCCCTCCCAAGGACCGGAGCAGCAGCTGTGTCCTTGTCACAGCCCCGCCCATGAATGCCCCACCCCCAGAATGCCTGGCCAAGCCCCTGTCGGGCCCTGCCCAGCCCCATTGGAGCTACGCCACAGTTTGAATCCTACCACCATGGGAACCTGTTACTAAAATTTCTGGATCCCACCACTGACCAAAGTTATAAAGCTAACCTGTTGCCTTTGTTCAGCTCGGATAGGAGAAGACCACGTGTAGAATGTAGACCAGATTTTCATCCGCTAGCACACTGCTAGCTGGATGCAACTGATAGAAAGCATTTATCTTATTGTAACCCTTTTCCTACTATCATAGCTAGTAAAGTTTTTTTCTCTTTTATAAAGCAACTGTGATTAACTGTCTTGTTTATTCCTGAAACTCTGCTTATCTCCCTCTCTAAGTGCCAAGAGGTCCTATATCTTTCTGCTATTGCCACTCACCTTGAATGCCAGTCCCGAGCAAGATGGCAGCGCAAAGGAAAACAGCAAAGACAACGTTCATGATGACGATGGTGGGAATCCCTTTGTGAAGACCTGTTTCTTGCTGTCTGCTGGATGGTTGCATTGCAGGGGGATATTTATGCTGGACTGGTCTTTCCCTCCTCCAATCTGATTGGGCGGAAGTCTCAACAGCTGTTTCCAGTAGGGGATGCCCAGCCCAAGTGGATTTGGGGGAATCCCCAACAGGAGCGGGGGCAGGATGCTCCCTGTTGGGGAAAAGCTCCCATTTCTCATAAAGAAGCTAAACGGTTTCACTTTCCAGTAAGGAAGCAGGCTGCAATTGTATGGAAGACAGCCAAGTACTGGATACAGGCTTGGAGAATAAATGATTGCTTAAAATGAGCTCACTCAGCAAGTTAGAATAAAGTCTGAAACGAGTATTGAAAGGTAGAATCATAGAGGTAGAATCACGGAAGAGACCCCCAAGGGCCATTAAGTCCAACCCCCTGCAATGCAGGTACACACAAGCAAAGCACTCCTGACCATCCAGCTCCAAAGTAGGAGACTCCACCACACTCCGAGGTAGTGCATTCCATGGTCGAACAGCCCTGACAGTCGGGAAGTGGGGTGCTGTGTGGTTTCCGGGCTGTATGGCCGCGTTCTAGCAGCATTCTCTCCTGACGTTTCGCCTGCATCTGTGGCTGGCATCTTCAGAGGATCTCAGATCCTCTGAAGATGCCAGCCACAGATGCAGGCGAAATGTAAGGAGAGAATGCTGCTAGAACACGGCCATACAGCCCAGAAACCACACAGCACCCCAGTGATTCCGGCCGTGAAAGCCACAGGTGCAGGCGAAATGTCAGGAGAGAATGCTGCTAGAACACGGCCATACAGCGCGGAAACCACACAGCACCCCAGTGATTCCAGCCGTGAAAGCCTTCGACAATAGTCAGGAAGTTTTAGAAAAGGTGTGCAGGGGAATAGCTGTGTATTGACTGATGGAGGTCATCCACCCACGGACCACTGGGCTCGTTTGAAACTTGCCCTCCACCTGCACCTGGGGAGGGGCGATTTTAGGGAGGGGCTGGATAATTGCTTTTAGACATGGTTCTAGGAATTTTTATCTGGTTGTGATGCTGTTTTATTGTAATGTCTGATTCTAATGTTGAATGCATTTTGAGATTGTTTGTAACCTGCCCTGGGATTGCCTTCTGAGGGTGGGAACCACCTGGGTGAATCCTCTCCAATAACCACACTGGACTCTTTGCTGGGATAGACATTTTGGCCATAGCCATTTGATTAGCCAACCAAAACAGAAGCGTGAGGCGTAGCATGGGTCTTGATCTGGCCTGTCTGCTTCATAGCGAAGCTCCAACGGGCGGATGCCCTGTATTGGACTTCGCTCCGCTGAAGGGCTCTGCCGGGCGGACGCTCCTGGCAAGAGGTGATCCCCATTTGCCGGTTCGGCAGGGCGGTGGCCTCTTGCCGCCATCGGCACTTCCAGATCATTACCCAGGCGCCACCGCTGAACGGCTATGACAGAAACATGCAACAACCGAATAAACCCAGGGAGAGGTGGGTGGGCAAATCGCCGGCTGGTCGAAGCACATGGCCAGAACAAAGGAGGGCTTTCCCCTTTAAAGGGTCAATCCACCCTCCCCTCCTGGTGACGTCAGCCCTTGCCCAACATGGCCTGGGCTTCGCTCCCACCCTCAGTTAAGCGGAAGCGGTCACCTTGGCTCCACCCATCCCACCCCCAGAGGCAACTGCAGCCGGTGGGTGATTCACAGCTGTCTTTGTATTTGAAGGGCGGGCTAGAAATCGACTAAGTCAGGTGAGGAACCTCGCGACTCTCGAATGTTCAAAGGGAACTACAATTCCATCAGCCCTACCAAGCGGCTAATTGGCCGTGGTAAGGAAGCTGATAAATATAGTTCAGGCTGCCACCCTGAATCAAAATAAAGCTACATGTTTTTATTTTGGCAATAGGGTTCCAAGGGTGGGTATTGTTTCAGGAGTGTGTCTCAAGAACATAGTCCAGAAGTTTTAAATACATATGATGTGGTAGATTGTTATGGTGAGATGTCTTTGTTTTCCAGAGGACAAGCCAGTTTTTGGAGGCCGGAATTCTAAAAAGTCCGACTTCTGGTTCTGTTCTGTAAAATTGACTGTGGAACAGGGCTGGTGTCAGTGGACTTTGAGGGAGGGCAGCTTATTATCTGTCTCTCTGGCTACAGGACCGCTGGATTCTGCTAGGAACCACTACCTCTGAGGCCCCTTCCGCACACGCAAAATAATGCGTTTTCAAACCACTTTCACAACTGTTTGCAAGTGGATTTTGCCATTCCGCACAGCTTCAAACAGCACTGAAAGCAGTTTGAAAGGGCATTATTCTGCATGTGCGGAATGAGCCTGACTCTCTGCTCATTTTTTTAAAAGAACTGTTGTGTGTGTCATTACATTGCTTCCTGTGTGACAGATGTGACAGATGGCAACTCAAGGAATGATCAGAAACTCTATGATAAAGCCATAGAGTTTCCAGCGATTCCTAGAACTTTCCTCTTGAATGCTGTGGTCCCAAATTGAATTATAAGAACATAAAAACTAGCCTGCTGGATCAGACCAGAGTCCATCTAGTCCAACACTCTGCTACTCGCAGTGGCCCAGGATGTGAAAGCAATGGCCTTCTGCTGCTGCTGCTCCTGAGCACCTGGTCTGCAAAGGCATTTGCAGTCTCAGATCAAGGAGGATCAAGATTGGTAGCCATAGATCGACTTCTCCTCCATAAATCTGTCCAAGCCCTTTTTAAAGTTATCCAGGTTAGTGGCCATCACCACCTCCTGTGGCAGCAGATTCCAAACACCAATCACACGTTGTGTGAAGAAGTGTTTCCTTTTATTAGTCCTAATTCTTCCCCCCAGCATTTTCAATGAATGCCCCCTGGTTCTAGTATTGCGAGAAAGAGAGAAAAAATTCTCTCTGTCCACATTTTCTACCCCATGCATAATTTTATAGACTTCAATCATATCCCCCCTCAGACGTCTCCTCTCCAAACTAAAGAGTCCCAAACGCTGCGGCCTCTCCTCATAAGGAAGGTGCTCCAATTATGCCTTCATAGCACTTTTAAAAGGCGTTCCTAACTGGGAAATCCCCGCTCCAGTGTAGCCACGAGTCCCTCACGGTAGATTTGCAGATGTCTCAACGTCTAGTTTGACCCTCAGGGTCCTCTGAAAAAAAATTGGAACGTTGAAGGAAGTTTGCCTTCACTTGTCAGCAGAAGTCTGTGAAACCGAAACTGAATTTGGAGAAATGAGACATTTCCAGGTAAACAAAACTGCCATGTAGCTAAAAATGCTGGCAGGAGATTTTCACTGCTACTGAAAATAGAGTTGTCGATTGCCTACTTTAGACAGTTAATGGGGTGTCATTTCCTAAGCACCCCCATGCGATGGAAACGCTCCAGCTGTTCATTTCTATACGTGATGCCTCTAGGAAAGAGACAGGACTCTTTTTCTCCAAGTCAGTTGGCTAACCTAACTAGAAAGCCCTCATTCACCTCCAGCTGCAAATTCCTCTGGAGATATTACTCACACTGTAAGCTATGAGGGTGGGAAACGTTCTGGTCCCTCAATACAAGTAAAAGAATTTCACTCACAGCACATACAAACCACCTGCCATGACAAAGGTGACCAGCTGCAGATGTACGGGCTCCAAAAACATTCAGAGTTCTGTGGAAGAGAAATGGAAGGAGGAGAAGGAGGAGGAGGAGGAGAAGAAGAAGAAGAAGAAGGAGAAGGAGAAAAAGAAAAAGAAGGAGAAGGAGAAGGAGAAGGAGAAGAAGGAGAAGGAGAAGGAGAAGGAGAAGAAGAAGAAGAAGAAGAAGGAGAAGGAGAAGGAGAAGGAGAAGGAGAAGGAGAAAAAGAAGGAGAAGGAGAAGGAGAAGGAGAAGGAGGAGAAGATGATGATGATGATGATGATGATGATGATGATGATTTTGGATTTATATCCCACCTTTCTCTCCTGTAAGGAGACACCAGGTGGCCTACAAGCTTCTTTCTGTTCCTCTCCCCACAATAAACACCCTGTGAGGCAGGTGGGGCTGAGAGAGCTCTGAAGAACTGTGACTAGCCCAAGTTTACCCAGCTGGCATGTGTCGGAGTGCGGAAACATAGTTGGCTCACCAGATAAGTCTCTGCCTCTCAAGTGGAGGAGGGGGAAAATCAAACCTGGTTCTCCAGATTAGAATTCACCTGCTCTTAACCACGACACCGCGCTGGCTCTCTGGAGAAAGAAGAACCATCCCTCTGCAAACTTTGTGGGAAAGGAGGACAACCCTTGGACCAGAGAAAAAATTTGGATTGTCTCTCCTGTAAGGAGACTCAAAGAAGCTTACAATCTCCTTTCCCTCCTCCCCCCACAACAAACACCCTGTGAGGTGGGTGGGGCTGAGAGAGCTCCGAAGAACTGTGACTCGCTCAAGGTCACCCAGCTGGCATGTGTTGGAGTGCACAAGCAAATCTGGTCCACCAGATAAGCCTCCACAGCTCAAGTGGCAGAGCGGAGAATCAAACCTGGTTCTCCAGATGCACTTGCTCTTCATCACTACACCACACAGGTTGCTAAGGTTTATCAAGAAGGAATTAGAAAGGTCCCTCTTGTAGACAGTTATTAAAGGCATAACAAGAACATCATTTTCCTTTGCATCTGGCTACGCTAACCACTGATTAAACCTTCGGGACCCTCGTACCTTCGAGACCGCATTACTCCATATGTCCCTGCTCGACCTCTGCGCTCAGCAGAGGCCAATTTGCTGGTGGTTCCTGGCCCCTCAATGCTGCAACTGGCCTCCACTTGGGCCAGGGCCTTTACAGCCCTGGCCCCTGCCTGGTGGAACACCCTTCCTCCAGCTGTCCGGACCCCGCAGAATCTTGGTGAATTCCGCAGGGCCTGTAAGACGGAGTTGTTCCACAGGGCTTTTGGAGTGTCCGGCTGCTAATTGGAATGCCCCCTTTTATCCCCCTTACACCTGGGGTCCTCTTAATATCAATGGGACCCACCGTCCCCCCTTCCTCGGGAGGGTTTTGATAAGGGTTTTATTGCTGGACGCAGCTTTATTTTAATGGGTTTTTAAAAATGGGTTTTTAGTTTATAGCTAATGGAGCCTGTGTTATTTATTATATTCTGTAATTGTTTATTTGCTCCATCTGTTCTGGTTGTATCTTGTTGTGAAGTTATGTTATGTTGTGCACCGCCCAGAGCCCTCTGGGGGTAGGGCGGTATATAAAACCAAATAATAAATAAACAAACAAACCCCTTTACTCCAATGCAATTAAAAAAAATATGTAGAATCTGGACTTTCAGATATATAATGTTAAGGCTGCGGTAATCTCCCAGAAAATATCCAGGGCCCATCTGGAGATTGGCAGCCATACCTTAACAAGACCCAGGGCATATCTGGGGACTTGTGTAGCTAAGCCTTATAGTTCTTGTCCATGTACTCAATATTGTTTGATGTCAATTGGCTAGATTCACTAGCACTACCAACAAATGCTGGAAGTGCAAGAAGGAATTAGGAAGTTTATATCATATGTTATGGGAATGTAAGAAGGTTAAGACATTTTGGCGTGATGTACACAAGGAAATTCAGAAAATCTTAAAGGTAAATGTGAAATGCACTCCTGAAATAGATTTATTAGGAATGTATGACGACGGGCAAATAAATGAAAATACAACATTATTTCAATATTTATCAACGGCGGCTAGGATTATGCTAGCCAGATATTGGCGTCAACAGACAATTCCTTCGATAATAGAGTGGCGACATAAAGTTATAGATTTAGTGAAGATAGCAAGACTTTCAGGATATGAAAAGTTGGAGAATAATGGAAAATTCAAGAATTTATGGTTATTATGGATTAAATACATTGAAGTTAAGTCAAAACAAAAATATGCGATCTTAGATATAATTTAAGAAGTATAAGAAAGAATAGAGGTATAAAATACTTATAATTATTGGAATAAAGTAACAAACGTTAAGAGGTTGGTATGCAAATGCGGAAGCTCTTTAAATTTATGTTAAGATGGAAAACGGAAAATTGTTTAATGTATTATGAATTTGTAAACAGGTTATGATTTATTTTGGATGTATATGAGTATATTTACAACTGTAATTATAATGAAGGAAACTTAAAAATGAAAAAAAATATTGTTTGGGGTAATATACCAATTAATAAAACATCCCCAATTTTCTCTTACTATTTGACTAACTATAAATTTTACATCTTTCATCTATATAAGGTTTCTAATTGTTGGAGAAATATCTCTTCCTCCAAATTTTGCCCCCATCTAACCATACATGCTTTAATGTTGTTCTGTGTCTGTGTTGAATAGAAGTAATAGCTTATTAATCTGTCCTAATAAATGTTCTTTTTACTATCAGCTCTTTATCACACCTCTTGCTGTGTGAATGTCCTTTTAAAATCTTGAAAGCAGTTGAAAATATAGTAGCTGTACTTTTTTGCCCTTATCCTTCATCTTTTGTCAAGACTTGATTTGTCCTTGAGAGTTTATTATATTCCCGTATATTATAAATCATTTTTTCTCACATTATTATAATATGCTTCTACGGAGGGCTTTAATGGGGATATCGGAGAACTAACTATTCTTTGGAAAGATTCCCAATTTTTCAGTAATCCATTTCTAATTAAACGTCTTCTATTTTATGCTATGTTTTAAAAACTTTTAAAAAGTCCATAGATAATTAAGCAAGCCTGCTGTTTCTCATTTTATTACTCTTTGATCTGGGTTTTTAATCGAATCTGCAACCCAAACCAGGCCAGCTGCTTGATAATATAATTTAAGTATAATTTAACATTAGGCAGTACTAGGAATTACAATTATAATTCCCGATGAACACAACCTGACAAGCCAGAAGATTTGAGCTGAATAAAGAAGAAGAAGAGTTTGGATTTATATCCCCCCTTTCTCTCCTGTAGGAGACTCAAAGGGGCTTACAATCTCCTTGCCCTTCCCCCCTCACAACAAACACCCTGTGAGGTAGGTGGGGCTGAGAGAGCTCCAAGAAGCTGTGACTAGCCCAAGGTCCCCCAGCTGGCGTATGTTGGAGTGCACAGGCTAATCTGAATTCCCCAGATAAGCCTCCACAGCTCAGGCGGCAGAGTGGAGAATCAAACCTGGTTCCTCTAGATTAGATACACGAGCTCTTAACCTCCTACGCCACTGTGTGTGTTTGTGTGTGTGGAAGGGTGGGAACACAGATGAACCTGCCTACTCACTGAGTGAACTCTTGATCTATTGAGATCTGCTATGGTGGACAACTACTCTCTTGGGTCTCTGGTTAAGGTCTTTCACGACTACCACTTGATCCAGCAGCAGAGCCAAGAAAGATGGAGATCCTGTAACAGCTCAAATATAAAATTTCTGCTGCTGGCCGGGGAGGGGTGAAATGGGGAGTAAGGAGCAAGAGCTCCATATGGAAGCAACCTTAAATGTGTTTGTCTAGTGCTAGAGTTACAAGTTGGTTTGCCAACCTCCAGATGGGGCCTGGAGATCTGTCAGAATTACACTTCATTTCCAGACTGCAGAGATCAGACTGGAGAAAATGGTTGCTTCAGAAGGTAGCCCAAGGCTTTAAACCCTGCTGCGAGGTTTCTTCCTTCCCCAAACACAACTGTTTCCAGTCTCCACTCCCAAAACCTCAGGAATTTCCAAATCCAGAGGCAGAAACTGTAGTTACAAGGATAACACAACCTAGCTCAGTGATGGTGAACCTTTTTGAGACCGAGTGCCCAAACTGCAACCCAAAACCCACTTATTTATCGTCAAGTGCCAACACGGCAATTTAACCTGAATACTGAGGTTTTAGTTAAGAACAAATGGTTGGCTCTGAGGCGTGCGTTACTCGGGAGTAAGCTTGGTGGTAGTTGTTGACTTTGCTTTGAAGCAACCATGCAACTCTTCAAACGTGTGAATCACGACCCTAGGAGGGTTTACTCAGAAGCAAGCCCCATTGCCAGCAACCGAGCTAACTCCCAGGTAAAGGATCGCGCTTTAGTTCTTTGCATGAAAATCAGTGGGGTTTAACAGCGCTTAACAGGGTTACCTACACTGCTTCCCCAAAACTAGGTCTTAGCTTTAATGCTAATAATTGAGCCCAGCAGCCCAGGCCAGCCTAGATGTGTGTGTGTGGGGGGGGAGTGATTTTACACCCCCCACATGATGAACTCTGTGCGTGCCCACAGAGAGGGCTCTGAGTGCCACCTCTGGCACCCGTGCCATAGGTTCGCCATCACTGATTCCTGGCTCATGGGCACATTTACTCACTGATATCAATAGTGACATGCCACTCAATCCTATTTGAAAGAAATGGGACTTTCAGCCAAGCAAATGAGCATAAGATTAGTTTATGGAGTTAATGAGCTGGCCAGAATTATAGACGCTCTTAGCATAAATCACATGTCCAAAATGAGGGATGGGGACTTTCTCCCCTGACCTTTCCTGCCAAGCAACATTCCTGTGGTTGCAGGGCGCAAATCTGGTCGACAATATGACTTTGCAGCTAAATCCAGTTCCTGCTTGAGCAGCTAGCAAGAAAAGTTGTTTCCTTTGTGCAGTGAATATTGGAGACAAGTTATTAAATATTTACAAACATGCAGGTTGGGTGGATGGCACGCAGGTCCCAAGGCTGTGAGAAAGAGAGAGAAATTTCTCTCTGTCAACATTTTCTACCCCATGCATAATTTTATGGATATGATTGAAGTCTATAAAATTATGCATGGGCTAGAAAATGTTGACAGAGAGAAATTTTTCTCTCTTTCTCACAATACTAGAACCAGGGGGCATTCATTGAAAATGCTGGGGGGAAGAATTAGGACTAATAAAAGGAAACACTTCTTCACGCAACGTGTGATTGGTGTTTGGAATATGCTGCCACAGGAGGTGGTGATGGCCACTAACCTGGATAGCTTTAAAAGGGGCTTGGACAGATTTATGGAGGAGAAGTCGATTTATGGCTACCAATCTTGATCCTCTTTGATCTGAGATTGCAAATGCCTTAACAGTCCAGGTGCTCGGGAGCAACAGCCGCAGAAGGCCATTGCTTTCACATCCTGCATGTGAGCTCCCAATGGCACCTGGTGGGCCACTGCGAGTAGCAGAGAGCTGGACTAGATGGACTCTGGTCTGATCCAGCTGGCTTGTTCTTACGTTCTTATGTTCTTAAGGCTGTTGATGGTCTCAAAGGTCTACCAGGAAAACGTCAAGAACTGTTTCAGACAGAAAACTGCTTTTTTTTGTTCTCACACATCAAAAACACACAGACAAACACACTTCATTTCCTTTATTGGCATAACAAATGAGTAAAACAACAACTAGTAAAAAAAGTCACATCAAATAAAACAAACAGATATAAACTATCAACATAAAAAGCAAAAATAATAGCACTGTGCAAAGCCAGATACACATAATGGATTATAGTGAGGCCCTATTACAGAATGGTATAGGAATTTCGACCCCAAACAAATGGCTTTTAACTCAGCACTGACTGTAGAATCCAGTTTTATATAAGCACCATCACCACAGTTGTCCTGTAGGTAGGCTGGCCTTCTGAAGAGCATTCTAAATGTTTTGGCCAGCGTAGCCAGGTGATACATGAAGGAAATACCTACTTTTCACCACCAGTTAGCATTCCTGGGCCCCTTCCGCACACGCAGAATAATGCGTTTTCAAACCACTTTCACAACTGTTTGCAAGTGGATTTTGCTATTCCGCACAGCTTCAAAGAGCATTGAAAGCAGTTTGAAAGTGCACTATTCTGCATGTGCGGAAGGATCCATGGCAAAAATCTGGAGAAAATAGAACCTTTTGGCATGAAAAAATCATATGGCTGAGACAAGAACACTAATAAACAGGCATTCAAGGTAAGGTTGGATGGTGGATTGTATCACATTATATCATGAAAAGGTCCCTCCCTGGGCCCCACCTCCAAATCTCCAAGAATTTCTCTACTCAAGAGTTGACTACTCTAGTTCAAGGCCAAGGTCTTCCACTCAAAGACTATTAAGCCACGAGGCTACAAAGCTTTTAGAAGACAGAGACATTGGGAAATTGGTTTTTTGTTTCGCTTGTCAGCTAATTTTACCTGTTATGGTTAAACAGGTTCTTTAGCTCTGTGGGAAAAAGAAACCGAAGGAGGGGATTCCCTTCCTTTATTCATTTAACCACCTTTGCCAGCAGAGAAGATGTAGTTTTATGCTGCAGTTGGTTTAATTAGTAGCTGTGTTTGTTCTTTCTTCAAATATTGACTAAATCAGTCACCGAGTAGCTTGGAAGAGTTACCAAAAGCAAACAGGAAAAATTAATTATTGAATGCAGTAACCAAAACTACATGCTGTTATTTAGTTATTTGTACATTAACAAACTTTTTATCCCGTCTTTCTAGCCCACCTAGGATCACCAAGGTGGCCCACAAATTATAAAATACAAATTAAAATCTCATCTTCAGAACTAATTACACCAATACTCAAAAACACGATTAAAACAAATAAAAACCTGAACATAATATGAATACAAAAGATAAAAAATTAAAAGTTAAAACCCAGGGGAGGGGGCATGGAATAACTGAATGAATGCCAAGAGAAACAAGGAAGTCTTCACCCATGGGCAGAAGATGGCAACAGAAGGGAAGAGGTGAATCTACTCAGGGAGAGGATTTCCAAGTTTGGGTACCACAAGAAGGTCCCCTCTTAAATTGCTGCCGGCCTAATCTTAGAGGGTAGGAGCACCTGAACCAGAGCCCCCACAAGATGACCACTGTGATAGAGTAAGTTCAAAAGGCAATAGGTAGTCCTTCAGGGATTTTGGTCCCAAACAGTATAGGGCCATTATACAACCAATCCAGTGGGATTTGAATTTCATTCTAAAGGTCCTTGAGAAGCTTATTGGGAGTTCCTCAACAAGAAATTCAGTAAAGGTAGAATTCCCTGCCCCGATTGTCCTCCTTTAAACATCTGAAAGTGATGGGGAAATGTGGAGTGTGTCCTGATTCGTATAAAAGGGTGGAGTGTGGAGTGTGTCCTGATTCGTATAAAAGGGTGGAGTGTGGAGTGTGTCCTGATTCGTATAAAAGGGAGGTGCATAGCCCTGGCCAATGGATCTGTGGGAATCGAGTGTACACCCTGGGCCTTGCTTTAGGGTCCTCTGTAATTAGTGTTGCCAATGGATCAGAGTTCTCCTGATTTTACAACTGACCTCCAGACTACAGAGATCAGACCCTAGAGGAAATGAGAACTTAGGAGGGAACAGTCTAGGGCAGTGGTTCTCAACCTGGGGGTTGGGACCCCTTTGGGAGTCGAACGACCCTTTAACAGGGGTCGCCTAAGACTCTCTGCATCAGTGTTCTCCATCTGTAAAATGGATAAATGTTAGGGTTGGGGGTCACCACAACATGAAGAACTGTATTAAAGGGTCGTGGAATTAGGAAGGTTGAGAACCACTGGTCTAGGGCATCATACCCCTGCTGAGTTCTCTTCCCCCCACCCCCAAACTCTGCCCTCCTTATGCAATGTCCCAAAATCTCTAGGAATTTCGCAGCCTGGAGCTGGCAACCCTAATATTTCCAACACTACTGATCAAACCGCATTTCCCCCTTTCAGATATAAGTTCATGAAGCCATCGCCGGCACATATTGGCTAGTGCCTATGCCATCAGTGATGACATGGGGCACACGACCATGCTTTTTTTTTTAAAGGTGTGGTTTGCTTTTTTAAAATTTTTATTATTTTTATTAGTCCACAGAGATGCATTTCTCAGCTGGTCTGTAATAAGTCCCCTTTCAAATAAAAACAGCCTCGAAATACAAGTAAGGCCACATGATCTATTCCCTATACCGACGTACCCGTATTTCAGAAACCTTGTTTTAAAAAGTCAAGGCGGGAAGAACAAACCCTGTTATGTCTATATAAATCTCCCCCTGTACTACCTAAGGATGTCTCAACTGTTTTTTTACTGAAGAAGAAGAAGACGCTGCTGTTTAAATTCTCCTTCTCCACACGCACAAACTCTGCCCTGGTCTACAGTTTTTCAGCTGCTCGTGAAGGTATCATAAATAACCTTTGCCAAATGTTCTCTTCTGTTATCAAAAACGACAATGGCGTTGTCTGGGAAATGTCCATTTTTCACCACACTCTTCTTCTTTTCCCCCGTCTGGTAATCTTTATTATCTTTTCCTCATGATTGCCTGTCAGGGAAACAAAAGTAGCAACCTGTTTTGTGATTGGTTTGTTGCAGCTGTGCTATATGCCTATTTGTAGTTAGTGAGGTTTGGGAGGTAGAGATGCCACCCTCCAGGTCAGAGGTGGGATCCAGCAGGTTTTTACAGGTTCCCAAGAGTAGGCTACTAATTATTTGTGTGTGCCGAGAGGGGGTTACTAATGGGTGATTTTTGCCGCTGCGATTTTTTTTGCCTTGAGTTACTCTCCTCCTCAGCAGTAGCGCCAATGGCAGTACTTGAAGCCCGCCTAGCAGGGAGGTGCCCGGTCATGTGCGCGGCAGCCTGGCAGCTCACTGCATGCATTAGATTTCCCGCTTCAAGACCGCACAGTGGCTGGCGTCCCTGCCAAAGCCTTCCATGGGAATGCCCCACCCGGAATGCCGAGGCCACTGCCGTCATTCCCCACCCAGCCCCATTGGTGCTACGCCACAGTTTGAATCCCACCACCATGGGAACCTGTTACTAAAATGTTTGGATCCCACCACTGCTCCAGGTGGGATCTGGGGACACCCCAGAAATACAGCTCGTCTCCAGACTGCTGAGATAAGTCCCCTTGGAGAGAATGGAGGGTGGACTTTATGCCCCAATGAGGTCCCTGTCCTCGCCAAATCTCTAGGAGTTTTCCCAGTCTGGATTTGGCAACCCTATCCCATCACCCCCCCACTGGTAGCTAGGGGGGACTTGGCAGCTCTATTGAGAGGGGGCCCAGCCCAGCCCCCCAACTGATACTTTTTCCATCCAGTATTTCATAGGTTTTACTCACCTCTTTTATTATCCTGCCTTGTTCCAAGTTAATATCCAAGCATTTTTTTGACCCGTTGCGTTTCAATGTGACTCTGTAAAGTAAGTGGAAAAAGAGTCTCCTTAAGTGGGGGCAAAATTGCTCTGTATTACGGCCAGTATTCAACATTTTATTTGGGAATTTGTGCAAGGTGAGCTGACAAGAAGAATTTGGATTTATATCCCAGCTTTGTCTCCTGGAAGGAGTTTCAAGGTGGTCGACAAATTCATTTCTCTTCCTCTCCACACAACGGACACCTTGTGAGGTAAATGGGGCTAACAGAGGGGGTTTTCCCACTTACCTCGCCTTTGGCTTTGGGCTGGGGCTTCTCTGAGCTGGCTGGCCATTCCAGGCTCACGCCTCTGGCTCCCCACAACCCTGGGCGACCTGCACGGGTCATCATCAAGGCGTAGTAGCAAAGAGCTCGAATGACGCTGGGCGCTGAGGGGGGGCGACAGCAGCAGCGTCGGGCTGCCATGCTTGTCGCCGCCTTTGTAGTGGGAGGCGGGGGGACCTCAGCGCTACTTTAAGCATTGTTAAAAGTTGCAAATGGGAAAATGCCCAGAGTTCCAGAAAAACCGTGACTCGCCCAAGTTCACCCAACAGGCTTCATGTATGAGAACAGAGAAACAAATTTCACAGATAGGAGTCCACTGCTCATATGGAGGAATGGAGAATCAGACCTGCTTCTCCAGATTAGAGTCCACCGCTCTTAACCACGACGCCACACTGGCTCTCATGAACAAGAGAATATTTCAGGTTTGAAATATTTGGCTGGAAGATACAGCTGCAGAGGAGGTGAGCTGTTTCATCTTGTTGGTGTACTAGGATCTGGGACTATTGTTAGTGGTTTTAGATTTGTAAAATATTTAAGTTCCAACCTGGATGGCCCTAGGGTCAGCCTTGGTTAATATTTGTACGGGAGGCCACCGAAGAAGTCCAGAATTTCTGCACAGAAGCAAGTGTAACCCCCATGCTCAGAATGGGTTGACCCAGAAAGGGGTGGAGACTCAAAGCAGCAGAAGGCCGCAGAGCTCATGTAGTTTGGAGGAGACAAGGCTACCAGACTTCGGACAGCTTGATTTGTATAAGCCCCAACACCTTGGTTAAGGGTAACTGCAATGTTGTTGGGAACTTCTACTGGGAAGCTGCAGTTGTTTATTTTGCCATGTTGTAAATGTTGGAGCTATTGTTTGAGGGTTCTTTTTTGTGTTTGTAATGGGTGAGAGTTCTCCTGGAAACCTTCACCATGTTGAATCCTGTTCATCAAGCCCTTGGAGTCTTCAGGAGCCAACCCACTTGCAAAGAAGAATTGGACTCGGCAGCATCAGTAGACTGTAAAATATAAGGACTTGAAAATGCAACCCGAACAGGACCTTTGAAGTGTGATGTTAAATGTTGATGTTAGGAGGTTATAGGAATCAAACTGTTTTCCAGATGTTATGGATTACAGTTCCTTATCATCCTGCCAGCATCATGCTGAAAGCCAGGGATGATGGAACCTTCGTAGTCCATAACATCTGGAGGGCCGCGAGTTTGACACCTGTGTTATATGTTAAGAAGTAAACCATTTTGTTTCTAAAAATTTGTTGTTGCAAACTCATTCCAAGTTCTGCCCCACAGAACCCACAGATAGAGGTTACACAAGCAGTGGCAAACCACCTGTTTGTCTCTTGTCTGGAAAACCCCATGGGGTCACCAGAAGTCAGCTTCTACCACCACTGTTACCCTTTAATGCCCTGACCTGGATGGTCCAGGTTAACCAGATTTCACCGGCTCTTGGAAGCTAAAAAGGGTCAGCCCTGGTTAGCATTTTGGTGAGTGACCACCAAGGAAGTTCAGGGTTGCTATGCAGAGGCAGGCAGGGCAAACCACCTCTGTTCTGTCTGTTGCCTTGAAAAACCTACAGGTTTGCCATATGCTGGCGGCAGCTTGCCAGAACTTTCCACTATCAGGATGTTTTGGGGGGAAAAATAGGGATACCAACAATTTAAACAAGGACTAACAAATGATCACTACTGCACAGAGGATTATCGGCTGCCCTCTCCCCTCCTTGGAAGAACTCTATCATTCCCGAAGCCTAAAGAAAGCCCAAAATATTCTGAGAGACCCGTCTCATCCAGCACACTCTCTTTTTTCATTTCATTTCACATTTAATTTATATCCCGCCCTCCCAATAAAGCATAGCATAAACAGGAACAAATCATAATACAACATCAACAGCCTAATAATGCATCACAATAATATACTACAAACAATAACCAATTATATCAGTTAACCCCCAAATCACAGTTCCCACAACTACAAAAACTAAAATACAGTGAACTGTTTTGAACTGTTACCATCCGGCAGACGATACAGGTCTATCAAAACTAGGACAAAGAGGCTTAGAGACAGCTTCTACTCTAGAGCTGTGGCTATGCTGAACTCCGTGGCTTCGTGTTGATGTGTTTGGGGCTGTGTAGGGATGGGTGGAGGAAGGCGAAAGTGAGGATGGGGTATGAGTCTGAAATTGTGTGCATCGAGGAATGCTGCTGTAAATTTCGTTGTGCGTGCACAATGACAATAAAATGCTTATGCTTATGCTTAAATTAATAAAGACTTAAAGCTGTCATCACCCAGAGTCTACTTCACCAAAGGCAAATGAAAAGTTATCAAATCCCCCACCTTTCTGAAACCCATTTGAGATTGCGGCTACTTAGAATTTGCAGCTACAAAAGAAAAGCCCATGATGTAGGGAAGGAGCGCCAGACTTGAGTTGTTTGCTTACACTAACTTGCTCTGTAGATAATTTGCTTTTAAAAATTGTTGGCAGATTGCAGCAGAACAAAGGGGTCCCTGTGTTTTTCCTCAAAGGTGGTCTGAGAAAATGCAGGGGGGACTTGAAGAAAAACTGAGAGCGCAAACAGCTGCTGGATGCTGGTGGTAAGGGAAGAGGGGGAACTAATAGTGTTAGGATAAGGTGACCAGACTTTCACCTTTTTAAGGCGGGATGCACGCGTCGCATTGGCGCGGGACCGCCACTGCTTTCTGGGGGCGCTTTCTGTTTCCACCACCCAGACTGTGACAGGCGGAAAAAAGGGGATGAAAAGGATAACACCCCAGAAGGCAGTGCGGCAGCCTTCCAAAAATCGGGACATTTAAAAAACCCTGCGGGACAAATTGGTTAAAAGCGGGACTGTCCCGCCAAAAGCGGGACATCTGGTCACACTATGTTAGGAAGCCAAGCTGGAACTAAGGCCCCTTCCGCACACGCAAAATAATGCATTTTCAAACTACTTTCACAACTGTTTGCAAGTGAATTTTGCTATTCCGCACAGCTTTAAAGAGCACTGAAAGCAGTTTGAAAGTGCATTATTCTGCATGTGCGGAAAGAGCCTCTGATCTAGTGTCAGAAAGCCCTGGGTTGCATAAGAGAATCTGGGGAGAGGGTTGAAGCTAGTGGGACTATATCCTTGATTTAAAGACAAGTCCCAGATTTTGGAAGACCCCAGGAAGGAAGTGCCCAGTGGTTTGCTTACACCTTCCTTTCTGTCCTCCACCAGCGTGGTGTAGTGGTTAAGAGCAGGTGGATTCTAATCTGGAGAACCAAGTTTGATTCCAACAAAAGAGGACTAGATTGTGAAGTATGAAATATTACAGAATATTCAGAAATGGCAAAGCTGATGATACTAGTAAGGAACAATAACTTGAACAATTTCTTTAGAAAACTGGAAACCTTTTACAGAATATATTTTGAAAACAAATCCAAATAGAAAAGTAGTAGCAGGGTTTTAAATCTTTTTTTTAAAAGACTGTAAACACTAGAATACATTTTAAAATGGAACTAATGTTTTAACTAAATGCACGATTCTAGAGGTTAATTTCAATCAAAGATGAGATAGCTGGAAGTCAGTATATGGAGTGTATTGGATTGCATTTTGTTTTATGTTTGTTTTATGTGTGAGAAAATAATTTTTTTTAAAATGTGGATTCTGGGTTGGCTCCAGATTCAGACATTTGTCAGGGATCCATCATGCTCATCATGTTTCAACTCTCATTTGTTTTGGCACAGAAGTTTTAATTTGTGCTGCCCACCTCTTTCCTGTTATGGGAGCCAGCTAAATTGACCCTACCCTGAGAAAAAATGGAGCCATCGCTTCCTGTGGGCTGTTAGAACATAAGAACAAGCCAGCTGGATCAGACCAGAGTCCATCTAGTCCAGCTCTCTGCTACTCGCAGTGGCCCACCAGGTGCCTTTGGGAGCTCACCTGCAGGATGTGAAAGCAACGGCCTTCTGCGGCTGTTGCTCCCGAGCACCTGGACTGTTAAGGCATTTGCAATCTCAGATCAAAGAGGATCAAGATTGGTAGCCATAAATCGACTTCTCCATAAATCTGTCCAAGCCCCTTTTAAAGTTATCCAGGTTAGTGGCCATCACCACCTCCTGTGGCAGCATATTCCAAACACCAATCACACGTTGCGTGAAGAAGTGTTTCCTTTTATTAGTCCTAATAATTCACACATGTTATGGATTTTCCGGGCTGCGTGGCCATTGTCCTAGGTCCTATCCTTTTGCCGGCATCTATGACTGGTATACCACGACATACCTCTGAAGATGCCATCCACAGATGCAGGTGAAATGTTAGGACCCAAAACTACCAGGCCAGAGTTACACAGCCCAGATTAACCCACAGCAACCAGTTGATTCTGGCCGCGAAAGCCTTTGACATCACTGCCAGCTTCAGATGACCTTTGGGATCTAGTTAACTGTATGATTGTTGATTAAAAACAGACCAAATGTGTGAAGAGGTACAATAAGAAGAAGCAGGAAGGGATGAAGGCTGGCAGCAGGAAGGAGAGACCTAGTACAGTGATGGCAAACCTATGGCACGGGTGCCAGAGGTGGGACTCGGAGACCTCTCTGTGGGCACAGACACACAGAGTTTGTCATGTGTGGGGCGGAAAATCACACACACCCCCACACACATGTCTGGGCTGGCCTGGGCCACTGAGCACGACGTGTGCACACCGCGGTGAGCAGGGAGGACTCGGCTGATGGGTCTGGTGCCTGTGCTCTGGGTGGCTGCTGCTCGAGGGGGGGGGGGCAAAGAAGAGGCAGAGATGCTAGAGAGGCACAGAGCGGTGCACGCAGGACTTGCTGGAGGCTAGAGCAGGCTGGCCCCTGCTCGAGCGGATGGGGCAGAGGAAGAGGGAGCCAACCGGTTTTTTCTAAACTAAAACCTCAGCATTCGGGTTAAACTGCCGAGTTGGCACTTTGCGATAAATAAGTGGGGTTTGGGTTGCAATTTGGGCACTCGGTCTCAAAAAGGTTCGCCATCACTGACCTAGTAAAGATAAGGGAGCCTCATAAAAGCATAAAAACAATGGCTTTGTGCTCGCCGGATGCTTACATCAGCTCCTCCCGACCACAGCTGGCACTTGGGCGGTGGTATTCCACTTGAGCTATGCGGTGGATCCCGATCGAGGAGATGTCTTTTCCTCGGCAGAGACAATGCTCTCTCCTGGAGGTCGGCATTCCTGCAACAAGCAGCATGTTTAGGTTAAGCACCTGAGACAGTCGTGAAATCATGGTCGTATTCTGCTGTTTGCAAGCCTCAGTAAATATTGTCTGCCGTTTATTTCTTTCAGAAGAGTTTGCCTTGCTATATATCTGCCTTGTTGAGTCTCAACCAGAAAGGCGGACTGTAAGAGACTTATTTTGTTTAATTTCTTTATTTCTTTGCATCTCCCTGTGCCACAGATAGTTGAGTGGGATTATGCAGTGTAGGTCAATGCAATCAATAGGAGGAGACATCTAATAAGCAACGCAATAGGGCTAGGATTACCAAGATCTGAAACAAGGCTTAAGTTTTAAACAGGACAAATGGAGACCCATAGAACTTGCGGAAGGAACCCTTCCAACCTGCTTGATTGGGAGGTCAGACAATTGTCAGCTGGCCTGACCACTTGAATCACCCCTGCCTGCCTGCCTGCCTGCCTGCCTGCCTGCCTGCCTGCCTGCCTGCCTGCCTGCCTGCCTGCCTCAAGTGGTCTGTGAGGTAACTTCTCTCTCACCAGGCTCATGTGACTGGGGCACTGCTGCATCTCCTCCTCATCCAACCATCTGGCCTTGAGTACTGCCACTGTGGTGTCAAAGGTAGCCCTCCTGGCCCTCTTTTCCCCATATCCACCCAGCCTCTGCCACTGTAGGGCAGCAATGGCTCCTGCTCCTCCTTCCCTTGCCTGCCTTCAGCATCACATCCTCAGCAGCTAAGTGGGGCAAAGGGCAACGGCTTCTATGATTTCTTCCTTGCCCTTCCCCTCCTTCCGTGCATTTCTCTGCTTGGGGGGCTTTAACTCCCACCCCCATTCAGAATTAAGATTCAAAACTGGAGAGAGGAACACCTAGGTTTACAGAAATACCCCTTTCATATTTACATGGCCCTAATCTGCAGCTTTAAGCATCCGCAGATGGGTCCCTGCTGACAATTAGATAGACTAATACATTAAACAATGCAGAAAAAAAACCACCTGAGACCTGGAGAGCTGTTGCCAGTCTGAGCAGACAACGCTGACCCTGACAGACTGACCGTCCGATTCAGTTTGGCAGCTTCATATGCAAGAGCATTAAGCAGAAGAAAAATAAGATGCTGTTACCTTGTGTAATAACCGCACACAGCAGAAGCAGAACAATTGCAAGGGAGACCTTCCTGATCATTTTTGCTTCAATTAAGGATCTCTCGCTTCCAGTTCTGTGGTTGGAGAAGGAAATGTGTTGAGAAGAGACAGTTCTGGGGTTTAGTATTTATTGGCTCACTTCACCCACAGCTACTTCTGGGGGGAATTCCCATTTCCATCCCTTTCGTTTTGAAGGAAGCCTGACTCTTCTCCTCGCCTAGCTTGATATAACAGAATGCTGGGTGTTTTTTTAAACCATTCCAGACAGTTCTTAGAAATCAGAGCTTTTAATTAATGTTGCGCTTGTTCGCCTTCTCATTCATTGCTTTCTAAAATTAAGCAACAGAGGCTGGGAAAGTGGAGAATGACACAAACTTAGCAGACACAGGAAGGATCCTATTTTACAGCTGCCTCTGGGCGTTTCCCCACTTGCCACGACCCTCATGATGTCTCAAGGCTGCTCTCAGCGCTGCGTCATTTCTATGTGCGTATACTGGAAGTTTCCCACCCACTCCGCCAAGACTACACGGGGTCAACCAAAGGCGCTGTTTGGAAGAGCGCCAGGAATGACACACGTTGAGGGGGCGCAACAGCGGCAGCCTCGGGGCGGCTGCGTTGTCACCGCCCCTGTAGTGGGGAGTGCCGGGGGACCCCGCACTACTTGCCTACAGCAGCGCAGGGCAGAAGGTAAGTGGGAAAACACCCTCTGTCCTTCTGTTGTGCCTCTGGACTGTTCGATAACAAGACTCTGTGTTCAGATGATATCTTTATTATGAAACAGCACCTGGAATAAGCCTTTAGACTTCTCCTGCCAGAACTGAAGCAGATACTGTCACAATATTACATCCATGCGTACTCCAACTCACTAGGTGAGTATCATTTCAACATTATCTTTCTATCACAAATATACAAAACAATTTCACTGGTGAGTACACCGTCAGGTATGGCTATAAAACCTCTAGATTAGGTTTTAATTTCGGCAATCCTTTGTCAAGCCAATCTGAAATGTACAAATGCAGGTGTCAATATATAAAAGTCTATCTGATCCTTTCATTTTCATATAATTAACAAAAACCCAAAGAACCCTCCCATAGGCACTTACAATTGTTGTACAAAGTATTCTTTTTCCTTACTCCTCTAGGAGCACAACTGTTTTTTCTTACGCTATATAAAAAAATAAAACATTCATATTATTCAATATTAAACCTAAATTTTCATATAAATAATAATACGACACTTTTCATTGTAAAAATTCACCTACATCGTTTCCAAACTGAATTTCAAATTTCACTTCTATAAGAGCAAACAAAAGGGGGGGGGGAGAAAAAAATGAGGAATAAATTCAAAATATATTTGTTCTGAGCTTTTTCAAAAGTAATCAAATGCCTTTCAAAATATACAAGCACACTTACTAAATAGTCCTTCTCTGGATATCAGGATCTCATGTGAGAGCATAATACAAGGAAGTTTCCACAGTATATACTGATTAATTGTTCTCAGCTGTGGTACCAGCTGTAATTACAGAAATGCGGAGTAGTCAATTGCAGAATTGAGTCCTCGTGGGGATGTTGTTCCTAATTCAAAAATCAGCCTTGTCTCTCTTTGTTTTAATTTTCTTCTTATATCCATTGAACAATCCCCCCGTAGCAACTGTTTCCTCCCAGGGTGCTATTGCAACCTGTTTCTCTCTAATACCCTTACTAACTTCTTAAAATCATCTTCCTTGTCTGTCTCTTTGATTCTCTAAACATGAATTGGGTAACTTATCCTGTTCCCTCTAACTGGGGTAACATTATGAATTAGATTAGCTTGTACACTCCAATACATGCCAGCTGGGTGACCTTGGGCTAGTCACAGTTCTTTGGAGCTCTCCCAGCCCCACCTACCTCACAGGGTGTTTGTTGTGAGGGGGGAAGGGAAAGGAGTTTTGTAAGCCCCTTTGAGTCTCCTGTGTGTATATGGAGGAGCACAGTGCCCAGGGTGAACCCCAGTCACCATTTTGTAAGAGTCTCCTACAGGAAGTGGGGGGGGGGGAGGAGTATAAATCCAAACTCTTCTTCTTCTATTTCTCTGTGTTGTTTTTTCACTGGCAAATTTTGAAAGTGAAGATATCGGGATTTGGAGACAGCTTTGGGATTCAGCCTGTGTGTGGCCTGATCTTCATCTATCCACCCCCGATGTACTATTTTAAAAAAAATTACCTTGTAGTTCCGCAATAAGATTTGCTTTGGACATGTCTGGCATCTTCTCATTGTGAAACCTCCAAAGGGAAGCAAATGGCGCAATCTGTCTGGAAAGTCAAATTGCCCACAATACTATTTGTAATAATAAAAAGGTTTTTATCCAAAAACCTTCGTTTATCCTCACATATAAAAGAATCACCTACCACTGTATATGCACAGGAACGCTTGTCTCCTACCTACATCCTATGCTGATTCATAAGCGAAAGTAAAAGACCATCCCTGGTAGGTAACACATATCCTGCTGGCCATCTAATTAACTTCACCTGTGTTTACAGAAATGGTGAATAGTCAATGGATTGATTTAGTCCATGAAGAATTAAAGAGTCCAAGAAAAAGAAGGTGGTGGTGGTGAAGGTGATGGTGATGATGATGATGATTTTGGATTTATATCGCACCTTTCTTTCCTGTAAGGAGACTCAAGGTGGCTTACAAGCTCCTTTGCCTTCCTCTCCCCACGACAGACATCATGTGAGGTAGGTGAGGCAGGGAGAGTCCTGAGAGAACTGTGGCTAGCCCAAGATCACCCAGCAGTAATGTAGGAGTGCAGAAACACATCTGGTTCACCAGATAAGCTTCTGCCACTCAGGTGGAGGAGTGGGGAATCAAAGATTAGAATCCACCTGCTCTTAACCACTACACCACGCTGGTTCTTAACCACTACACCACGCTGGGTAGAATGCTTCCTTTTTAAAGTAGCTGCTATTTAATGGAAGATATCTTCTCACAAGTGTCTCCAGGACCAAAAAACGTAGAGAATCAGGTGAATGTGACTTCTTCCTGATCTGGGATAGATGTTCCAATATATGTATATTCAATCTATAGGTCATGTGGCCCACATAAAGGGCATGTACAACAGATAGCATGCATTATGTTTAAAGTTTTGGTATTGACCTTCAAAGCCATTCGCGGCCTTGGCCCTGCTTACTTGAGGGACCGTCTCTCCCTATATCACCCTTCTAGGCCCCTCCGCTCATCGGAGGCGGACCTACTGGTGATCCCTGGCCCCAAGGCGATCTGGCTGGCCTCTACAAGGGCCAGGGCCTTTACGGCTCTGGCCCCTACCTGGTGGAACAGGCTTCCAGGTGAGATCAGGGCCCTGTGGGACTTACAAAGTTTCCGCAGGGCCTGTAAAACGAACCTGTTCCGCCAGGTATTTGGCCAGTCGGGATGATGACAACTCCGCCATAAGAACAGCTGGCCTCCCGTGGGTATACAAAGGGGGAGGGAGGGGCTGAAGCCATCGGGAGTTTTGTTATTTAATGTATTTATAACTTATATACGATGTTTTAAGCTGTTTTTACTTGATGGACTCCGCCCTGAGCCTTTGGGGAGGGCGGTATACAAATATAATAAATAAATAAATAAATAAATAAATAAATAAATAAATAAATAAAATTTTCTGTGTTGCAAGTGGGAAAAAATCAATACTTTTCTTAGAATCCTTAGTGTTGATGACCTTACACTTCTCACACAGGCTTCAGACAGAACAGTTATCACATCTGAAGTGCCCTGTAGTCACAGGTTTAACCACACTGGGTTTATCGGCTTTGACACGCCAATTCTCTACAGTTTTGCTTCTTTTCCATCCCAATAAGGGAGGGCGTTCACAGCCTGCTTTCCCAAGTAAAATGGGCCAATGTTTGTCATGATCTTCCTTATTCCCTCGCTGAAAATGAAGTTGCGATTCTGTTGTCTAAACAGTAAGGCAGAGGTGGGATCCAGCAGGTTCTCCCAGGTTCCCGAGAGTAGGTTACTAATTATTTGTGTGTGCTGAGAGGGGGTTACAGATTGGTGATTTTGCCACGTGATTTTTGCCTTAGTTACGCCCCTCCTCTCAGCAGTAGCGCGCAGAACTTGAAGCAGTCTAGCAGGAGGTGCGCCTGCGTGCATTTGTTTCCCGCCCAAGGACCGGCGCAGCGGCTGCGTCCTTGCCACAGCCCCGCCCAGGAATGCCCTGCCCAGGAATGCCCGACCACGCCCCCATCGTGCCCCACCCAGCCCCATTGGCACTACGCCACAGTTTGAATCCCACCACCATGGGAACCTGTTACTAAAATGTTTGGATCCCACCACTGGTCTCAGGTGACAATAGAGTATCTCTGTGCATACTGTGTTTCCCTGAAAAGAAGACAGGGTCTTATTATTAATTTTTGCTCCAAAAGATATGTTAGGGCTCATTTTCAGGGGATGTCTTACATTTTGCTCCCAGAAGTGACCAGATCAGCTGCACCGGGGAATCTGTAACTAGGGCTTATTTTTGGAGTAGGACCTATATTTCAAGCATGCTCCAAAAATCCCCCCCAAAATCATGCTAGGGCTTATTTTCAGGGTAGGTCTTATTTTGGAGGAAACGGGGTATTATCTTGCTTTAGAAGAAGAAGATGAAATTACAAGCTACTATTTTGCAAAGGCAATTGAAAGGGATCTCCCTGTTTAGTTTCTGTTCCTCTTTCAGAATATCAAGGGTTCATTTATTATAAAAGGTCCACTTCCCTATTTGTGCCTTTGGGAACAGAAATAAGCTCACGGAAAGAGCAAAACGAAGTGGTTCCGCCCCCCAATCTTAATCCGAATAAGTTCAAAGGCCACATCCAGGCCAGGAAAATGTTTGTAGATTTGGGGGTGAATCTTGAGCAGGGTGAGATTTGTGGAAGGAGAGAACCTCAGCAGGACACAAGACTATAGAGTCCACCCTCCAAAGCAGATGTTTTATCCGGAGGAACTGATCTCTGTGGTTTGGAGATCAGATAAAATTCCAGGAGATATACTGAAAATTACATTTATATAGGCACTATAAATATAATGGGGTTTGGTTTTAACATGTATAGAGCCACTTACTTAATGATTTATTTAATTAACTTTGATATTATTGATTTTATTTTGTGCTCTATTTATATGTTCTGCTGTTCACTGCCCTGAGCCCCCCGGGGGAGGGCAGTATATAAATATAATAAACAAACAAACAAACAAACAAATAAATAGATGGAGGTTAGAAACCCTGGTGGGCACAGAGCCTATGAGTGTACATTTATATGTGTCAGGGGAATTGATATGTATTCCTAGCTCAATGTAATTGCTGCAATATATATGTAACCAGTCTGGTTTTATGTTACCATCGCTGTTCTGGGACATTCTTTCCTTGATCTTTGCTTTATGGCTTCACAAGCTGAGTAGAAAACTAGGCTCATCCCTAACACTTTTGGTCTCATGGGAAATTGGATTGTTTCCGTTGTTTTGTGGGGGCAGGATGCCAGGTGGTTTTATATCTATCACCAACCTTGGGGCGCCTTAACTCCAAACTAACCCTTTCTCACGTTCTTTGGGAACATGGGAGGGGGGGGGGGGCTAACATTAGGACAAAGAGGACAGCAAAAGCCAGGTTCGCCAGAATTGGCTTTGACAAGCTAGATTACTTCGATGCCTATCAATAAAAAACTTACTTCCAGTTGACAATACAGAGTCCGTTTATTGCTTCTAGGTTCGAGACCTAAGAATATGTCCCTAGACTCCGGTTCATATAATCAGGGATCTTCCAGGGCCAGGTGTATGGGAGACTGTGACTCCACAGGTGCATGAGTAGAGGTGTAAGGCATGTCCCTGATCCACCCAAATGTACCCAAATGAAGGGCCTCAAGGCTAAAAACCACACCAGCCTCTGAGTGTGCAAATTTATTCCCTTGAAAACCACTGCATTCAAGTGGCCCATGCTCACAGCAGAATGCTGTGGTAGCATCCTATGATGGCATACTAGACCCGGAGAGCCCTGGGTCCAAATTCTCAGTTAGACAAGAAGCGTACTGGGTGAACCACCTGCTCTTAGTCTAACCTACCCCACAAAGTTCCTGTGAGGGTAAAAAGAAGGAGGGGATAATTTCGAGGCCTTCCCCGATGGGAATATTTCTTTGTAAGTTGCTTCACCCAGCTTCAAATGGGTTTCTCTTGTGGTTAAACTTCACCAGCTGTGGCATATCTGGGCTGCTTCTGAAAACTAACTGTCTTCTACACACTTGTGAAGGGCACAAACGCTCCATTTCTCCATCACAATCCAAACACCTTAAGTTTCAGTGATCCTGAAACTTCCCTTGTCTTTACAGTCATCCTGCTGCCTTTCTGATTGCACCACAGTTCACTACACTATTTGAGAATAGTGATGGTGATCCGTGCTTGATTCCCTACTCCTCCACAGTGGCAGAGGCTTATCTGAGTGAACCAGATGTGTTTCTGCACTCCTACATTCCTGCTGGGTGACCTTGGGCCAGCCACGGCTCTCTCTGAACTCTCTCAGCCCCACCTACCTCACAAGGTGTCTGTTGTGGGGAGAGGAAGGGAAAGGAGCTTGTAAGCCACCTTGAGTCTCCTTACAAGAGAGAAAGGTGGGATATAAATCCAAACTTCTCCTCTTCCCTCCCCCTCCTCCTCCTCCTCCTCCTCCTCCTCCTAATATGCCTGGCCTTTTATATGGATAAGGCTTATTTCCTTATTTATCTAACTTGTATCCTGCCTTGCTGTCCAATCAGGATTAGAAGGACATGAGAATAGGCCCCTTCCGCACACGCAAAATAATGCGTTTTCAAACCACTTTCACAACTGTTTGCAAGTGGATTTTGCTATTCCGCACAGCTTCAAAGAGCACTGAAAGCAGTTTGAAAGTGCATTGTTCTGCATGTGCGGAATGAGCCTATATAGTGAGGGAGCACTGGACAAAACAAAAGAAGCTTCTCCAGCTGGTGGAGAATTGTGACAGAATGGGGCAGACAAACTTCCCTGATGAGAGTCTTCCAGGGTTTTGGTGCTATAACTGAGAAGCCCCGCCCCTTTCTCATGTTGCCACCTGCTCAGTTTTGGAAGGCAGAAGCATCCAAAGCAGAGCTTCAGAAGACACCCATGGCAGTTTGGCATGTAGGGTGGGCTACCTTTAGGTTGGGAAACCCCTGAAAATTTGAGGGTGGCGAGGCTGGGTGTGGGAAGAGGAGATATGTCAACAGGGTATGATGCCACGGAGTCCATTCTCCAGAGATGCATTTTCTTCAGAGGAACTGGCCTGTGTCGCCTGGAGATCAGTTGTAATTCCAGATCTTCAGGTCCCACCTGGAGATTGTCAGCTCTATGTGGGAGTAGATGGATGAATACTCCATCAGGGGTGTGGAGGAGTTGAGGAGGAGGCAGAAAATGTGGGCAGGTGTGAGACTGGCCAAGGGTGTGATGAGTCAGATGGCGAGGGAGGTGAGGGGGAGGGAAGGGAAGGGATCACAGGTGGAAGGAAGGTTATAGGGCGAATCTGAGTCAGCTAGAGAGCAAGAAGTCACAGCTCTTTCACTTCCTGTTATAACTGCAAAATGTTGTCTTCTTCGTACTTAGAAGACATTGAGATCCTTACGAATGCTCCAGACTTCCTTAGAATTAATGGGAAGGCAGCTTTTCGCACAAGATTGTCTTGTCCAAAAATATCCGACGTTGAGCCAATTCTAACGGTCCTCTTGGATAAACAGCGTCCTCAGAGGCAGCGCAAGATTAAGCAATCTCTAACGTCCTTCAAAAAGTCATTTACGTCAGAGCATGAGCATGACTGGGGCCAGAAGATTTCCCAAGATGGACCCACTCACAGTCTGGAGGAAAATAAAAATGTAGTAAATACTGACAGATTCCAGTAAATTGCGTGGATGCTGCAGTTAGAACATAAGAACATAAGAAAGAGCCTGCTGGATCAGACCAGAGTCCATCTAGTCCAGCACTCTCCTACTCGCAGTGGCCCACCAGGTGCCTTTGGGAGCTCACGTGCAGGATGTGAAAGCAATGGCCTGCTGCTGCTGCTGCTGCTGCTGCTTACGAGCACCTGGTCTGCTAAGGCATTTGCAATCTCAGATCAAGGAGGATCAAGATTGGTACCCATAGATCGACTTCTCCTCCATAAATGTGTTGTGTTGTGAACCGCCCTGAGCCCTCTGGGGGAGGGCGGTATACAAGCTTTAATAATAACAACAACAACAACAACAACAACATCTGTCAAATTCAGAAGGCTGCCCTGCTGGGATCCGCACGAATACTACGCCAATACATTACAACTTCCTAGGCCTCTGGGTGAGGCTCGAATTGTAATGAAGGCCAACAACCAGCTAAAGATCTGGCAGCTGTGAAATCTATCATCATCATCATCATCATCATCATCATCATCATCATCATCATCATCATAATCCTAGGTCCTTGGGAAGGACTCGATATTCAGAGATGAATTCCAGACACTTGTGCTGTGTTGTTATGTGTATAACAACAACAACAACAACAACAACAACAACAACAACAACAACAACAACAACAACAACAATAATAATAATAATAATAATAATAATAATAATAATAATAATAATCTGTCCAAGCCCATACCAAGAGCTATCCGGGTTAAGCATTATCACCACCTCTTGTGGCAGCATGTTCCAAACACCAATCACACGTTGCGTGAAGAAGTGTTTCCTTTTATTAGTTCTAATTCTTCCCCCCAGCATTTTCAATGGATGCCCCCTGGTTCTAGTATTGTGAGAAAGAGAGAAAAATTTCTCACTGTCAACTGAAAGCATAAAAGAGCTATCCCCCTTCCGTGCTGTTTTGACCACTCCAATATTGCATGGGGCAAGATTGGGCGATGAACAGGGAAGCTATGTCATAAGGCATCAGGAAAGTTTACAAAATCTAGGACCTGGGAGTAGTTGAAAAGGAAGACTGCAGCATCTTCAAGAAGGTGATAGTCAGGTTGCAAGACAGGCCCAGTACAACGGTCAACGATACAAAATTAGAGGTGGTTCTATAACCCAGCAGCACCCTCACTACATAGATTTCTGTGGGAGACTTGTGGAGGGGGGATTTAAAATCAATAAAATATGAAATTGCTTCAACAGGAATAACAACATTCAAGGTAAGAGACATTTTATATGAACACAATAACTTTACAACTGCAGTTAAAACTTAATCACAGTGGCTGTGAACATCACAACCAGATTGTCCTTCAGGAAACGCACTTGGTACAATGGCAAATAACAGCACCCAGAAAAAGAAAATCCGACATGTTAACTAGAAGTGCAGGGCTGCTTCTTCCAGCAAGATGTAATGGTTAAAAGCAGGTGGATTTTAATCTGGAGAACCGGGTTTGATTGCCCACTGCTCCACCTGAGTGGCAGAGGCTTATCTGGTGAACCAGATGTGTTTCCGCACTCCTACATTCCTGCTGGGTGACCTTGGGCTAGTCACAGTTTGTCAGGACTCTCTCAGCCCCACCTACCTCACCAGGTGTCTGTTGTGAAAAGAGGAAGGGAAAAGAGCTTATAAATCACCTTGAGTCTCCTTACAGGAGAGAAAGGTGGGGTATAAATCCAAACTCTTCTTCTTCCTCCCCATCTGCTCTTCTGTGGCTGATCCTGGTCTTTCTCTGTCTTTGGTCAGTAAGGAAATTATCAGTTCCTTCAGCTAAGCTCTGTGTCTTCTCTCTCCTACTGCAGGCCAGATTAACTGAGCTGAAAGAGTTTTAAACCATTATATTGAACCACAGCATAACTAACAGCAAAACCCTTTTGTTATGATAACTCCTAAAGGGGGAATTACAATATGTCACTTTTTTCCTTTGTTTAGCCACCGGGAAATTATCAGTTCCCTTATCAGAGCCAGCGTGGCGTAGTGGTCAAGAGCAGGTGGTTTCTAATCTGGAGAACTGGTTTTGATTCCCCACTCCTCCACCTGAGTGGCAGAGGCTTATCTGGTGTGCCGGATGTGTTTCCACACTCCTACATTCCTGCTGGGTGACCTTAGGCTAGCCACAGTTCTCTCTGAAGTCTCACAGCCCCACCTACCTCAGAAGGTGTCTGTTGTGGGGAGAGGAAGGGAAAGGAGGTTGTAAGCCACCTTGAGTCTCCTTACAGGACAGAAAGGCGGGGTATAAATCCAAACTCCTCTTTTTCTTCCTAGTCAAGCTCTGGGCCTTCTCTCTCTTGCTGGAGGCCAGACTGAGGGAAGGGGACTGGGCACCTGCCGTTGGGAACACCTGAGCAAACTGTTCACGCCCACCGAGCTCCTTCTCCCTTGGCCCTAAAGCCCAAACCTTCAAGTGGAAATGAAATTAGTTTGTGTTGCTCTTCCACACGGAGATTTTTTCAGGCATGACTGACGGCATTCCCAGAACTTTTTCTTGCATCTGGACAACAGCAAAGTTTTACTTTCAAAAGGGGAACTGTTGGCTGGAAGCAGGAGGATCTTTTTCGCTCTCTCTGGTGAGGGATGCTGGGGTGCTGCAGCATGAACCTGATAGCGGAGTCAGAAATGAATTATTCCATTTCTGATCTTGCTCTTTAATAAAGGTGAACTTATGTTTTATTTTCTTTATAAGATAGATAGGAATAAGTTGTATTCGGTAGATTGTAGGAATTAAAGTTGTATTTTGTGTTTGTATCTGTATGGAGCCTCCTTTGCCCAAGGCAGGAATCCACCCCTGCTCCACCTGGGCATGTCCCTTTTCATTTGCAAAAACCATGAATGGACGTTTGACAAAAGGGACCCCGGAAGAAGCGCCTCCAGCTGCCTTAATCCCACCAGCAGGCAGATAAGGGTGCTGTCGTTGTTAGGTTTCGTTTCCTGGCCCCAAGCACCCATAGGACTCTTTTGTGTTTTTCCCACCTGTGCCTACGTCATCGCCTCGCCCTGCTTCTGCCGCGAAATTCAAGAAGGGACTGCCCTCTGGACTCTAATTGGTTCCTATGTATTTGTAGATGAATGATTGGTTCCCATGTATTTGAGAATGAATGATTGTAGGTTGTCCTGTACCCTCCCGGATTTCCCGGGCGGGAGACTGTGTATAAAAGTTGCTGTAAAGCTGCTAGGCAGCTGCAGTTGCCGTGGTGTGGAGGTGCTGAAACGTAGGTCAGCATCTCAATAAACTCGTTTCTATTTTACTATAGAAATGTGTTGGGTCCTGTTTCTGTTCCTCTGCGCTGCTGAGAGCTGGTTGATCTGGGAGAGTAAAAGTTACCCAGGCAGCGCCGTAACAAATCCACAAGGAAAGTAAAAGTTGGAGGAAATGGGTTCCAGACCATGGGGGGGCGATTCACATGGTTTCTTCCACGTCTGGGTTTTCCCCATAGTTATTCCCCCTCCCCCGAAAACAAGCCTTATTCTGAACATTCCTGCAGAACCTGACACCTAGTTTGAATTGTAAGCTCCTATTAACTACTACACTAGATCTCACCACTCTGGGTCTGTTTACAAAATTATGCATGGCGCGGCTCCCCGTGTCATGGCACGGCTCTCCCATAATTAGGACTGCTGGGTCTGGGTTGGGAAATACCTGAACATTTTGGGGAAGGAGCCCGGGGTGGGTGAGATTTGGGCTAGCGAAAGGATCACAAGAGGATACGATGCCATAGACTCCACCTGTGGTGGGATCCAAAAATTTTAGTAACAGGTTCCCTCGCCAGCCCCCCCCTCAGCAAAGGGGGCAGAGGCGTACCTAGGCAAACCTGAGCCCTGGGCAAATCCTGAGTTGGATGCCCCCCCCCATGGGCAGCCACCCCACCACGACCCCCCCAATTTTTTTTTTGTACCAGGTCATTTCTAAATCATCATCTCATTATAGAAAATGCCCCAACTCACAAATCTGAACACAGCAATGGTGAAACGCACAGGTTCTTTGATAGAGACTGGTGAGATAAAAGGTACAGAAGGCTGAGAATTAATGAATTGCGGTACCTGAAAGGGATTAACCCAGTTCAGGGAGTTACATTATTAGTCGCAATTGCTATATGGAACCTTCACGTTCAAAGGCAGGATGCCTCTCGGGGAGGCGAGGGCGCGGAGGTGGAAGAGCGGGCCCAATTAGTAACCCCCTCTCGGCACACACAAATAATTGGTAACCCACTCTCGGGAACTGGTGAGAACCTGCTGGATCCCACCTCTGGACTCCACCCTCTCAAGCAGCCATTTTCTCCAGGGGATCTAATCTTGCTCATCTGGAGATCAATTGTAATAGCGAGATATCTTTAGGTGTCACCTGGAGGTTTGCAACCCTGTCCCTAATACCAGAACCTTGAGTCACCCACTGAAACTGAAGGGTGGGATATTCAGAGCAGACAAAAGGAAGAATTTCTTCACACAGCGTGTAGTTAATGTGTGGAACTCACTGCCGCAAGATGTGGTGACGGCGGTCAACGTAGAAGGCTTTAAAGGAGGAGTGGCCAAATTCCTGGATCTCTGGGCTATCAATGGCTACTAATCATGATGGATATAATTAAATAAATAGGTAAATAAATAAATGTCTACTCCCTCCAGTACTAGAAGGCTCTTTATATTGGTTGCTGGGGAGTTTGGACAGGGAGGAAGAGTTGCGACTATTCTATTTGTGGGCTTGCTAGAGGTAGTTGGTTGGCCACTCTGCGAATGGAATGATAGACTTGATGGGTCTTTGGTCTGAGTCATAGGGTTGGCAACTTTGGACTGGGAAATACCTGGAGATTGGGGGTGGAGCCTAGGGAGAGCAGGGTTTGGGGTGGGTGGTACCACAATGGGGAATAGTGCCATAGACCCCACCCTTCAAATCAGCCATTTTTTCCAGCAGAAGTAAACTCTGTAGTCTGGAGATCAGCTATAGTTCCAAGAGATCACTAGGCTCCAGCCACAGGGTGGCAACCCTACAATTCAGCATGGATTTTCTTATGTTTCCGGGGTCTGTGCAGTAAAGCTTTTCCTAGAACTCGCTAAGCCGCTCCAAAGGCTAATGTGAAAGAATTCTTTTTTTTAACAACTCTGGCTGTCAAATATTGTCTTGCTGACTTTCATTTGGCTGTACAAAAACAAACAAAATCCCCTAAATGTTTGTAAGGTCAAAGCATGAGTTACGTACAAATTGATTAATATTTTCCCAAAACAGCTGTGAGACATTGGATTAGGACAACAACTTCATGCTCTAAGGCAGCTTCCTGCCCCAAGTGCCATATTTTTCTCCTCAAAATCCCCCCCTTCCAGCTGTTATTTCCACCCCCACCCCCATGGGAGAAAAGATATAACATAGTATTCTGGTTGCACGTGCTACTCCAACAGGTGCATTAAAAAAATTTTTTTTGCAGAGGAAACAGGCTTAATGTAGCCAATTATTCTAAATTCTGGCAAGATACTCCTGCTAAATAACATAATCACAGTGATTTGTAGAAGACATCAGACTCTGCAAGATCCCCAAATGGCTGTTCGAAGCAACAGGAGGCAAATAGCTGGATACATTAACATGACCACTTGTGTTTAACTAGCGGGGCCCGGCCATGCGTTGCTGTGGCAATTGTCCTTCTCATAACAGTCTGCAACCCACACAGATGTCCATGCAGGTCCAGTGATCCCCAGCATAGCCTTTTGGGGTGGTCAAATGGAATCCCTCTTTCCCTTTTCAATTCACATTGTTATATGGTGGTGTCTTGTTTTTTTAGTATAAGGTAACCCTTCCCATTGCACAACGGAACTGACCAGAGGGCGAATCCCGCTGTCCATGAGGCTGGTTGACGCCATAGTCCTGGCTTGGGTAAGGGCAGAACTGGGGCAAATGGAAAGGCTATCCCAGTCAGGCCAGCCTTGAGAGGCAGGGTGGTGAGACAGCTCCAGGATCGAGGCCAGCTCCCTGGGTTCTGAAAGGGCCATGGGCAAAAGAAGCGGGGCCAGTAGTGGTGGTGCGCCCCCACCCCGTGGATGTTCTTAGAAGAGAAAGGTGCAAACTCCAGCTGCGCTTTTTTAGTAAAAGAGAGCTGTGGTGAATGTGGGTGAGGAAGTGGGTAAGTGGTGGTTGGATGTGAGGGAGGGCAGAGTGAGGTGTGTGAGGATGAGCTGGATGTGTATTGTGTGGTAGCAGTGGGTGAGGCACAGAGAGTGAAAGTTACCTGCCTGTGAGGGGGGGAACCTCACCTGGCGTCTCACACGGCAAAGTGTGTATGTGTTTCACTTCCACTCGTATTACCTAACAGTATTACCTATTTTCTGTTTTCACTGCTCATCTCTGCCCATCTGCACAAACATTCTAAGCCCTCAGGCCACAGACAGACAGGCTGCACGGACATTCTAAGGGTGACAGTTAAACAGAGGCAGCTTCATAGCCTGGTGCGCCAGGAAAAAGACGTTTTACCTGGCTCAGGTATGGACTTTCGGCGATTTGAAGGTCCCATTACCTGCCCGCAACAGGGAGGAACATCATGTGAAAATTTGGGGGCAATCAGTCCAGCCATTTTGGCGTTAGGGAGTGACTAACAAAGTCACTGTTTGCTTTTTATATATATAGATTATGAAACTCCAGATCATCTGCATGCTGGGAATCCAGGAAGCTTAAAGTGTGCACGGCCCAGTCTGCACAACACACATCAAACGCAGATGTTGTAAAAAGAACCATTTTGGCTTTTTTCTCCTGCACAGTGTGGGAAAATAAAGTGTTTCGCCCCAAAACAGTTGTTTTACCTGCTTCTCCCTTCCCTGTTAGAGCTCTTACATTTTCTGCTGCTTTGAGATTCTCTGTGCTGCCCACCATTTGCAGAAGGTTGGTTTCCTGTGCTTGAAGTTCATCTGCCTGCAACTGCAATCTTAAAAGTACATGGACAAAGTTAGTTTTCACTGCTGATTGAAAATTAGTTTTCACTGCGGCAGAAAATGGCGGGTACAAGCTGTGGCGAAAATGAAAATAAGAACTACTAAAAGGGTAAATGTTTCCTAATGTCTGCACAGCAAGCAGTAAACATTTTCAAAGCAACTTTAGGGGAGAAGTTGCTAGTTTAGCATTTTTGAAATAAAATGTTTGAAGGAAAAATAATACGATCTTCCAAATTATTATTTTTTTTTGGAGGGGAAAACTGTATGGAATTCCACCCCAAAACACTTTTTTAAAACACCCTGAAGATGTTTTATTTGTGTAGTGTGGAATGGGCTCATGTGGCTTCCCTGACAGCCACCATCTTCTGCAAAATGGTGCTGTTATTACTAACCCAGGGCTTTTCCAGACCGTTTAGAAATTACCCTGGGATTTTTTGTTAGAATTGGTTACACTTTCAGTTCACTTGACTCAGGGCCAGCTTTGAAACAGCCTCATTTCCTGCAGGAAGCGAAGATCAGGACAAAGTCAGGGTCACGGATTCTGCATTAAAGTCCAGACTTCTTAGGGTTGCCAACCTACAGGTGGGACCTGAAGATCTACTGGTATTACATTTGACATCTAGCTGATAGCCATCAGTTTCCTTGGAGAAAATGAAGAAGAAGAGTTAGATTTATATCTCCCCTTTCTCTCCTGTAAGGAGACTCAAAGGGGCTAACAAACTCCTTTCCCTTCCCCCCTTACAGCAAACCCCCTGTGAGGTAGGTGGGGCTGAGAGAGCTCCGAAGAACTGTGACTAGCCCAAGGTCACCCAGCTGGCATGTGTTGGAGTGCGCAGGCTAATCTGAATTCCCCAGATAAGCCTCCACAGCTCAGGCGGCAGAGCGGGGAATCAAACCCGGTTTCTCCAAATTAGAGTACACTTGCTCTTATCCACTACGCCACTGCTGCTCCTTGATTTGGAGGGCGGACTGTGTAACATTATACCCTGCAAAGGTTCCTCTTTTCCCTAGGCTCCACCCCCAAGCCTACAGGTATTTCCAACCCAAAGCCAGTGAACCTATCTCAATCTTCAGGTCAGGGAAAAGCTTGTGGTTGGCTTCCTGAGCAAGAAACTGGAGTGGAAACGCCAGCTCTTAAAATAAAATAAAAAAACACAAATTGGTTTGTGGAGGCAGATAGTATGGTTTATTCAAGTAGATTCTGTTCATACTCAGGTTGTAGTCAAAAGGAAGAGAGAGAAGCCAAATCTAAAGAGTATGTTTCCGTGACACAAATGGCCAGCTGGTCTGGCATCATGTGTGTTCAAGTATGAGATATTTGTTTCTACAGGAGAGACCTCCAGAAACATCTGCCTCCCTTGCAGTCCATATGGAAAGAGGGCAAAAATAGCTATAGGAAAGGTCAGAGGGCAGAACTCAGGTTCAGATAAAGACAGGAACAGCCCATTCAAGAGATGGGTGATGTACAGAGTGATTTAGAGACCTCTCCCCCAAAGTCCAGGCGTGCTGAGTTGCTCACTTCAACAATGGGTAAGAGAAGTTGTTTAAGGTTACAAGGTTGTCTGTGGGCAAGGAAGAGTTTCCTTCCAAATGCCTGTGGGAGAGGGTTACCATTGCTAAGTATAGGTTGCAGGTCATTACGGATGACTTGAACTGATTTGAAACAACTTGTTGGTCTCTAAAGCTCTACTGGACGCCATTCTAGCTGTTCTGCTGCAGTTGCCCTCTGAAACTATTAGAGACGTCTGTAAACAAAAGATGCAGCCCACCCACATACAAAGAAACTTCCCGGAAAAGCAGTAGGGGTCAACGTCCATGGCAAACTGTACCAAGGACAATACTTGCGTTGGAAAAACTCACAATCAAATCTTTGTTGTCATGATTTTCTTTTTTTGGCATCTTAAAACAAAAGAAAATCCCCTTCACTTATAACCCCGTTCCACTTTTGTTCTTGTTAATCTGCGTAGGGGGTAGGTCCAGAAAGGGAAATTCCAGCTCTCGCTCTATCACCCCCAGGGCTGGGCTCACCCCACAAAGAATCCTCTAGAAGAGTATAGGTTAGATGGCTACAAAGTGGCCATCAGTGGTTCTCAAGGAGAATGACATTCTCAGGGGTATGATCAGAGGTGGGATCCAGCAGGTTCTCACCAGTTCCCGAGAGTGGGTTACTAATTATTTGTGTGTGCCGAGAGGGGGCTACTAATTGAGTCTGCTTTTCCGTTAGAAATTCCATTAGGTCCAAAAATCATAAAGTCCTGTTGTTTCCTATGAGGCTGGTTAGCGAAGGTAGAAAACGGGATAATTCTCCCTGTTGGGCTGTTTTAAAAACATGTTTTAGAAATACGGTAAAGTTCCTTGTTTAAGGGAAGTATCCTTCTTTTGATTTCTAGAAACAAAATTAAGTATTTGCAAGTATTAAGTATTTGACAGGCAGTGAATTAGAGGAGAAGTAGTTGTTTCTGTTGGCAGTAGACGATCGGACTTGCTATAATGAGTTTAAATTATGGACAGAAAGATACCAGCTGGAAATTAGGAACTTTTTTTTACAGTAAGAGTTTTTTACAGTAACAGAGAAATTATTAATGCCCCGCCCCTGGAATGCCCGCCCCCGCCCCCGCCCCGTCATGCCCCGCCCAGCCCCATTGGCGCTAAGCCACTGTTTGAATCCCGCTACCATGGGAACCTGTTACTAAAATTTTTGGATCCCACCACTGGGTATGATGGGTCTAAAACAGTCTTCTCTTGTTTCGAAGCAATCATCCCTAACCAAACTGGGGTTGTATGCCGTGTGGATAAGGAAAATTACTGAAACTTTCTGCCTAATCTGGAAAACTGGGTTTGATTCCCCACTCCTACATTCTGCTGGGTGAACTTGGGCCTGACATAGTTCTCTTAGAACTCTCTCAGCCCCACCTACCTCACAAGGTGTCTGTTGTGGGGATAGGAAGGGAAAGGAGCTTGTAAGCTGCTTTGAGACTCATAATGGCAGAGAAAAGTGGAGTATAAATCCAAACACTTCTTCCATTTCACAGTGGATCTTTTATTTGACGCCCCCTTCAGTTTCAAAAGACCCTTTTTGAGTAACAAAGATTTATTAATTTCTATAGTGCCCCAGATTTTTGGAATGAGGACATGAAGGTCGTGTGGTTTCTTTGCTTTGAAGGCTGACAATTAATTTGTAAAACTAGAAAAGAACTGAAGAATTCACTTTGGTCTTCCAAGTGCGAAATTTCCTCCTGTGAATTGGTGGTGTAGCAGAATTTGGTTGCTACAACAACCAGTCCCAAACACAACGGAGAACACACAAAGTGTGCCACACTGGGAACACATCTCTTCTCCCTGAAGAAAAAGATTAGCTACTGTATATTCCAGATACAGAAACACACTTAACTAGGGATATCCTTATTTGGAGCAAAATTTGTATATACCACCGATTCAAAGTTAGTTTCCAGACTGTGTGTGGAATTTGTGCACCCTTTGCTGACAGGTATGTATATATATATTTTTCCATTTTACAACCTGAGCTAAGGATTTGAATGCCTCCTTCAGTCTCCAAGGTAAAATTATTTTGCAAGCAGATATATCTACAGTTTAACTCTACATTGTAGTGCATGATGTACACTAGCTATTCATACATTAATTAATCATTTACATTATTTGAGATTTCTAATGTTGCTTATTGTTTGAAATGTTGTGATGTTATGTCAGTTATGCTCTGATTATTGATGTTTGCTATTTAAATATTGTCTATTGCTATTGTTCTGCCATTTGATATTATGATTGTTGCTGTTGTTATGCTATGTTTTGATGTATATCATGTTGTACACCACCCTGAGCCTTTCGGGGTAGGGCGGTATATAAATTAAGGTACCAGTACCAATACATAAGATCCTTGAAACCTCTTGCTTCCTGTTATATGGATCATATAGAATTACAGCATTTAAAACAGAAGTCTTTTGCTCTCTCTCTTTTAAGAATTGGTGCTCTTGGTTCATGCAAACTTGGACTTACCAATGTTTTAGATAGCTACTTAGGGTTGCCATTGATTTTGGAATGGATGGGAAGCGGGATTGTCTAAAGGAGTAATGTTTTAGGATATATTCTGGGGGCATCAGCTCTGGCTTTCTGAATCCCAGTACGTGACACAGTTCAATAAAGCTCTTGAAATATTCCTGAGTCTCAATTATTGACTGGAGTAATAGACCCTAACACCACTTTGGAATGATAGGCACAGGGCAAGGCCCTGTCCACAGAGCAAAAGCTCTGACTGATATGTACACATATATAGTTCACAGTGTTTTAAGCCATATATATATATAGTAGCCTGCACAAAAGGGTGGAGCATGTTATATAAAATCATCTTAGCTAACATCCCTGCAGAGGCTTGGAATTGAAGTTGCTGAAAATCAGGTAAACACAAGGAATGTGAAGGGGTGCCAAGGAGCAGCCTGACACTAGCTCTAAGTTGAAAGGAACGGGGCCTCTCAGTAGAGATTAGCTAGCAAGACGTTCACAAAATAGATAAGAGTTAGCAGAAGACTTGATTGCTATAGAAACTGTGTACATGAGGTGTTTTTAGACTCAAGTTACATTAAAAATATGAGATGGAAAGGTGTGGTAAGAGGTGGGATAAGATGACCAGGTCTGTACGTTTACTTGACTCAACCCAATGAGCAAGAAACGGGGAGGTATGTTTTTGTAACTATAAATTATGTTACACAAGCAACAGCCCCTTTGAACCTCCTCCCTGTTGCTAACAGAGGAGAGTTCCCTCTTCTGCGCAGAATTGAAACAATAAACTCTGAACACTGAAGAAGCTTATGGATGGTTATTTGTGAGTAACCGGACAGAGTTTTAGCTCTGAACACAGGGCTCTGCCCTGTGCCTAACATGACCAGTTACAAAAATAACTATCCAAAAGCTTCTTCAGTGTTCAGAGATTTATTGTTTTCTTTCCATTCTGCGCAGAAGACAGAACTCTCCTCTGTTAGCAACAGGGAGGAGGTTCAAGGGGCTGTTGCTTGCGTAACATAATTTATACCCTCTTACAAACATCCCTCCTTGTCTTCTGACCATTGGTTTGAGTCAAGAAGACGTACAGACCTGGTCGTCTCATTCCACCTTTTACCACCCCTTGCCCATTCCCATATTTGGTGAAACTTAAGTCAAAAACACCTTGCGTAAAAGGTTTCTATAACAACTACTGGTTTCTATTTTACCTTTATCTGCATTTGTGAGCTTCTGCTAATTCCTTATCTCCTTGGTGGGGCCCTGTTTTCCCAAATCACCTGAAAAATTCAGTGTCAGGCTGCCCCATGAGTTTCGTTTCATCCAACTAAAGTAAGCTTCTGAAGTGCTTGTGTAACCTCTATCTGTGGGTTCTGTGGGGCAGAACTTGGAATGAGTTTGCAACAACAAATTTTTAAAAACAAAATGGTTTACTTTCTTAACATATAACATATAACATCAACATCACACTTCAAGGTCCTGTTCAGGTTGCATTTTCAAGTCCTTCTAGTTACAGGCTTCTAATACTGTCAAGTCCAATTCTTCTTTGCAAGTGGGTTGGCTCCTGAAGACTCCAAGGGCTTGATGAACAGGATTCAACATGATGAAGGTTTCCAGGAAAACTCTCACCCATTACAACCACAAAAAGAAACCCTTAACAAGGTGTTAAGGGCTTATACAACCAAGGTCCGTGTCTGGTAGCCTTGACTCCTCCAACTACATGAGGTCTGCTGCAGCCTCTTGCTGCTTTGAGTCTCCACCCCTTACTAGGTCAACCCATTCTGAGCATGGGGGTTACACTTGGTGCCCAGTGAATTACTCTCATATAACTTGTATGATTAAATACAATGGCTTAAAACATCATAAACTATATGTCCATATCAGGAAGGTGGGTTCTATAGCCTTATATTTCCTCCCCTCCACAAACCCTCCCCTCCTCCCCAAACCTTGCCCTTCCCCAAATCTCCATGTATTCCCCAATCCAGAGCTGGCAACCATAGTGGCATGCCCAGCCTACTGGGTCTGGTTTTGTTTTTCAGATCCAAAGAGGAACATGCCATTCCGGTGCTTCCAAAAACACACCTTGACTAAAGCTAGGCTCTCCGATTCCTTAAACAGCCAGCGCTGGAGGTTCTTGCAAAGGGGCCCTCATGACTTCAGGGCTGGCCTCCCTCCTCTAAGCAACATCATGACCTCTGAGCCCACAAAAGGGCCTGCCCCAGTTCTTCTCCGCTGCAAATCTGAGGCTCCGCACAAAACCCAGCCAAGAGCCCCCCAAATGGCCCTCGAGTCCCGGTGCTACACCTCCAAACTCAGTCCGATGCAGCAAGCCCGGGAGGAGACTGTCGCTCAGACTGAGTACTGCCTTAGCCGACACCCATTGGCCCTCTATCCTCACCTGGCGGGAAGCATCTCTCAAGAGGTAAGATTCTGTATTCCTACGCAGGTTAAAAAATATTTCCATCTTGTTGCAAATACGAGACTGGGTGGGCGGGCGGGGCGGGGGTGCAGTTCCCCCTCGCTACAGCTCTAGAAATAGGTAACCCATTTTCACCTGTGTTTTGGCAAATGGATTTGTTTGCTGTCTGAAAGAAATGTTGCCCCACCTTGCTTAGAAAACAGACAACGAGGAAATGGATTCTGAGCGGAGTGAGAATGCATTGAAGGCCAGAAGAGCAAATCAGTAAAAGGAATCAATCTGTTTGCAGAATTTTTGTAGCTGCCTCGGTCCATCGGAATGTTTAAAAATGAAAATATTGACAGGATAGTATTTTAGGATTGTTCAAAACCTTTCAAAATAGCATGTTTTCTTGGATGCTATTTCATGATACATATTGGATTAAGCAGAAATCCCCCCCCCCCAAAAAATGTGTGTTCTTTGGAGCATGGTTTTTTAAAATACCACGGGCTGCAAAGTAATAGCAGAAATGCAGAAAATGTAATTTCACAATCAGACCAGAAAAAAATGTGACTCAGGAGATTATGTGTTTATTTGTGATGGGATTGCGATCCAGTTTGTGCTGGATCAAAAAAACCCAACAACGTTGGTTTCCAGAGACACCAATCTGCAGTCCTGTTTCCCCATGGAAGTCTTTTCTGTTTTGTTCTTAGCTTTTCCGAGAAGTCGTGGGTGTGCTGGATCCTGAGATGCTTCTGCTCAGCGAAGAAGAGAAGGTTGGCGTGGAACAAGAGTGTCTCGCTTTGTCTGAGATACAAACCCAGTTGGAGGGCAAAGGGAAAAGTAAGACAAAGGCCAAGAGATCACATAAGCGGTGAGTGTCCTGAAATGCCCAGTGGAAAAACACTGTGAAATGATGGTACTGCAACATCTATGGGTAGGGAATGTGCCTGCTATAAATATAAGCCACATATATGCACCTAACATCAGCTTTTGAGTGCCACCTTGTGGGTGCAAATTGGTCCAGCAATTTCCGGAGGTTTTTTTTACTGAAAGAAAACAATACATAAGAACATAACATAAGAACATAAGAACAAGCCAGCTGGATCCAGCACTCTGCTACTAGCAATGGCCCACCAGGTGCCTTTGGGAGCTCACATGCAGGATGGGAAAGCAATGGCCTTCTGCAGCTGTTGCTCCTGAGCACCTGGTCTGTTAAGGCATTTGCAGTCTCAGATCAAGGAGGATCAAGATTGGTAGCCATAGGTCGACTTCTCCTCCATAAATCTCTCCAAGCCCTTTCTAAAGCTTTCCAGGTTAGTGGCCATCACCAATTTCCCGTGGTAGCATATCTTAAACACCAATCAGCACGCTGTGTGAGAAAAATGTTTCCTTCTATTAATCCGCGAATTTCCCTACTTCCAGTACATTTTCTTAAAGTGAGTGCGCCCTTGTTCTAGCATTGCTAAATATAGAGAAAAATGTCTCTGCTCTCGACATTATTTTTCGCACTGCATACAATGGGAGAGTAGACTTCAATCATATCCCCCCTCAGACGCCTTCCTCTCCAAACTAAAAGCAAGAGTCCTGGGAAATGCTGCAGCCTCTCCCTTTCATAAGGTAGGTTAAAATCGTAATCCCTCAATCATCCTCGGTTGCCTTTCTCTGCACTTTTTCTATCTTTTTTGAGATGTGGTGACCTCAGAACTGAACATGCAGTTTTCCGGCACGGTCGCATTCACGGCTTTATATAAGGGCATGACAATCTTTGCAGTTTTATTGTCAATTCCTTTCCTAATTATCCCCAGCATAGAGTTTGCCTTTTTCACATGAAGTAATACACAGTCAAGAAAATGAATATGGTGATTTATACATCAAACCCTGCTTTCTGCAAATTTACATGGAAACCATTCCCAATGTCTCTTGCCTCTAAACCCAGGGGTTCAGTATCGTCTGATGTGACTTGATACAAAAACGGGAATCTTAAACATCTCTTACAGCAAGGGTTCAAAAGGCAAGGACCCTTACACGTGGTTCTCCAAACAAGAAGTGGCTGCAAGAGAAAGAGAAGCCAGGCTGAATTACGTTCCGCCGCTTGACCAGAATGTAAAAGAAGCCACCCAAGAATTTTGCAGATGGTTTGAGTCTCTAGTGAGTAAAATAAAGTCTACACTTGGTCTCGTTCTCAGCTACTGTATTTTGTGACTATTCTGATTTACAGATTTACAGCTGATTTACAGCTCAAGGTATATTTCAGAGCAATTCCCTCCAGAGTTCACGGGGGAGGGGGCGACTTCCATCCTCTCTTTGGCACTGTGTCCCCCCGACTCATACCTTCCTATTCCCCTGCTTGTGTTAGTCTTCCCCATTGGTTAGCCATCCATCCTTCACCCAGAGAACCAGCGTGGTGTAGTGGTTAAGAGCAGGTGGATTCTAATCTGGAGAGCCGGGTTTGATTCTCCACTCCTCCACCTGAGTGGCAGAGGCTTATCTGGTGAACCAGATGTGTTTCCGCACTCCTACATTCCTGCTGGGCAATCTTGGGCTAGTCAGTTCTTCAGAATTCTCTCAGCCCCACCTACCTCACAAGGTGTCTGTTGTGGGGAGAGGAAGGGAACAGAACTTGTAGGCCACCTGGAGTCTCCTTACAGGAGAAAAAGGTAGGATATAAATCCAAACTCCTCCTCCTCCTCCTCCTCCTCCTCCTCCTCCTCCTCCTCCTCCTCCTCCTCCTCCTCCTCCTCCTTCTTCTTCTTCTTCTTCTTCTTCTTCTTCTTCTTCTTCTTCTTCTTCTTCTTCTTCTTCTTCTTCTTCTTCTTCTTCTTCTTCTTCTTCTTCTTCTTCCTCCTCCTCCCCCCCCTCCCCTCCTCCTCCCCCTCCCCCCCCCCCCCCCCCCCCCCCCCCCCCCCCCCGCCCTGCCCCCCCCCCCCCCCGCCCCCCCGCCCCGCCCCCCGCCGCCCCCCCCCCCCCCGCCGGCCCCCTCCCCCCCCCCCCCCCCCCTCCCCCCCCCCCCCCCCCCCGCCCCCACCCCCCCCCCCCCCCGCCCCCCCCCCCCCCCCCCCCCCCCCCCCCCCACCCCCCCCCCCCCCCCCCCCCCCCCCCCCCCACCCCCCCCCCCCCCCACCCCCCCCCCCCCCCACCCCCCCCCCCCCCCACCCCCCCCCCCCCCCACCCCCCCCCCCCCCCACCCCCCCCCCCCCCCACCCCCCCCCCCCCCCACCCCCCCCCCCCCCCACCCCCCCCCCCCCCCACCCCCCCCCCCCCCCACCCCCCCCCCCCCCCACCCCCCCCCCCCCCCACCCCCCCCCCCCCCCACCCCCCCCCCCCCCCACCCCCCCCCCCCCCCACCCCCCCCCCCCCCCACCCCCCCCCCCCCCCACCCCCCCCCCCCCCCACCCCCCCCCCCCCCCACCCCCCCCCCCCCCCACCCCCCCCCCCCCCCACCCCCCCCCCCCCCCACCCCCCCCCCCCCCCACCCCCCCCCCCCCCCACCCCCCCCCCCCCCCACCCCCCCCCCCCCCCACCCCCCCCCCCCCCCACCCCCCCCCCCCCCCACCCCCCCCCCCCCCCACCCCCCCCCCCCCCCACCCCCCCCCCCCCCCACCCCCCCCCCCCCCCACCCCCCCCCCCCCCCACCCCCCCCCCCCCCCACCCCCCCCCCCCCCCACCCCCCCCCCCCCCCACCCCCCCCCCCCCCCACCCCCCCCCCCCCCCACCCCCCCCCCCCCCCACCCCCCCCCCCCCCCACCCCCCCCCCCCCCCACCCCCCCCCCCCCCCACCCCCCCCCCCCCCCACCCCCCCCCCCCCCCACCCCCCCCCCCCCCCACCCCCCCCCCCCCCCACCCCCCCCCCCCCCCACCCCCCCCCCCCCCCACCCCCCCCCCCCCCCACCCCCCCCCCCCCCCACCCCCCCCCCCCCCCACCCCCCCCCCCCCCCACCCCCCCCCCCCCCCACCCCCCCCCCCCCCCACCCCCCCCCCCCCCCACCCCCCCCCCCCCCCACCCCCCCCCCCCCCCACCCCCCCCCCCCCCCACCCCCCCCCCCCCCCACCCCCCCCCCCCCCCACCCCCCCCCCCCCCCACCCCCCCCCCCCCCCACCCCCCCCCCCCCCCACCCCCCCCCCCCCCCACCCCCCCCCCCCCCCACCCCCCCCCCCCCCCACCCCCCCCCCCCCCCACCCCCCCCCCCCCCCACCCCCCCCCCCCCCCACCCCCCCCCCCCCCCACCCCCCCCCCCCCCCACCCCCCCCCCCCCCCACCCCCCCCCCCCCCCACCCCCCCCCCCCCCCACCCCCCCCCCCCCCCACCCCCCCCCCCCCCCACCCCCCCCCCCCCCCACCCCCCCCCCCCCCCACCCCCCCCCCCCCCCACCCCCCCCCCCCCCCACCCCCCCCCCCCCCCACCCCCCCCCCCCCCCACCCCCCCCCCCCCCCACCCCCCCCCCCCCCCACCCCCCCCCCCCCCCACCCCCCCCCCCCCCCACCCCCCCCCCCCCCCACCCCCCCCCCCCCCCACCCCCCCCCCCCCCCACCCCCCCCCCCCCCCACCCCCCCCCCCCCCCACCCCCCCCCCCCCCCACCCCCCCCCCCCCCCACCCCCCCCCCCCCCCACCCCCCCCCCCCCCCACCCCCCCCCCCCCCCACCCCCCCCCCCCCCCACCCCCCCCCCCCCCCACCCCCCCCCCCCCCCACCCCCCCCCCCCCCCACCCCCCCCCCCCCCCACCCCCCCCCCCCCCCACCCCCCCCCCCCCCCACCCCCCCCCCCCCCCACCCCCCCCCCCCCCCACCCCCCCCCCCCCCCACCCCCCCCCCCCCCCACCCCCCCCCCCCCCCACCCCCCCCCCCCCCCACCCCCCCCCCCCCCCACCCCCCCCCCCCCCCACCCCCCCCCCCCCCCACCCCCCCCCCCCCCCACCCCCCCCCCCCCCCACCCCCCCCCCCCCCCACCCCCCCCCCCCCCCACCCCCCCCCCCCCCCACCCCCCCCCCCCCCCACCCCCCCCCCCCCCCACCCCCCCCCCCCCCCACCCCCCCCCCCCCCCACCCCCCCCCCCCCCCACCCCCCCCCCCCCCCACCCCCCCCCCCCCCCACCCCCCCCCCCCCCCACCCCCCCCCCCCCCCACCCCCCCCCCCCCCCACCCCCCCCCCCCCCCACCCCCCCCCCCCCCCACCCCCCCCCCCCCCCACCCCCCCCCCCCCCCACCCCCCCCCCCCCCCACCCCCCCCCCCCCCCACCCCCCCCCCCCCCCACCCCCCCCCCCCCCCACCCCCCCCCCCCCCCACCCCCCCCCCCCCCCACCCCCCCCCCCCCCCACCCCCCCCCCCCCCCACCCCCCCCCCCCCCCACCCCCCCCCCCCCCCACCCCCCCCCCCCCCCACCCCCCCCCCCCCCCACCCCCCCCCCCCCCCACCCCCCCCCCCCCCCACCCCCCCCCCCCCCCACCCCCCCCCCCCCCCACCCCCCCCCCCCCCCACCCCCCCCCCCCCCAACACCCCCGCCCCCCCAACCCCCCCCCCCCCCACCCCCCCCCCCCCCCACCCCGCCCCCCCCCCACCCCCCTCCCCCACCAACCCCCCCCCCCACCACCCCCCCCCCCCCCCACCCCCCCCCCCCCCCACCCCCCCCCCCCCCCCCCCCCCCCCCCCCCCACCCCTCCCCCCCCCCCCCTCCCCCCCCCCCCCCCCCCCCCCCCCCCACCTGCCCCCTCCCCCCAACCCCCCCCCCCCCCCCCCCCCCCCCCCCCCCAACCCCCCCCCCCCCACCCCCCCCCCCCCCCCCCCCCCCCCCCCCCCCCCCCCCCCCCCCCCCCCCCCCCCCCCCCCCCCCCCCCCCCCCCCCCCCACCCCCCCCCCCCCACAGCCCGCCAGTATTTGTCCTGATGTCCAGTGAAGGGCAGAGAAGGAGGAATTTCCCACTCACTCGCCCTCCACATAAGCGCCACAGGAGGTTTCTGCCACCAACCTCCCCTGGTGGAATATCAGCCTCAGGATGGATGTCTCCCGCCCAGTTAGGCACTCAATCAGGCGACTCTCTCTCGCGACGACGCGGAGGAGGTCCCAGTCACCGGCCTCCTCCTCCGACGCTGCCACAGCTTCTGGGCCAGTCCCCGGATCAGATGGACGTCCTCTCACAGCGTCACCGAGGGCCCTCTACCACCGGCCCCCTCGGTGACGTCACGGTGTCTGGACGGCGTCTCCCGTCCCAGCGTCACGAGAGGAGGGGGGATTCCAACGCCACAAGGGGCGTCTCCGTCCTACCGGGCATCCCCCCGCGGCAACCCCACCGCCGACTCCACAACGCGCAGTCCGCGTGCAGCAAATGTAACAAACGCCAGCAGCCGGGAGCAGCAAACGTCCAAGGCCAGAGGCCAGAAGCGGCAGGCAGCCGGGCAAACAGTCGAACGGAGGAAGGAGCCCAGAGAGCCGAAAAGATAAAAAGCGCCAAACAGCCGGGTAGCAACAGGCAGCCAGAGGCGGCGAACATCCAGGCCCAAAAGCGGACGGCCGAAGGCCACAACAGCTCCTCCCCGGCCACGGCAGGCGAAACGGCAGGTAGACCTTCCCCCGCAGCAACGCCCAGCACCGTAACAACTAAATACTAGACTAGTCATAAAACAAATTTAAGACAACCCCTAGCACTCATTTCATCTATGGCTATAAGCAAGTAGCCAGGGTCTAAAATGAAGCCTAAAACCTAAGCCTAAAGCCTAAAAAACCCGAAAATAGCGGAGCTCTGCCGCAAGCTCTCGCTACGGGCGCCATCTTGGATGTTCTCCTTGACAGTAGGTGGTCCGCTGAAAATTACATCAGTGATCCACTTGTAGTCCACAAAGTGCCTTCTCTCTTAAATTATTAGTCCTCTTTCTCTCCCGCTTTGCTTTACATATAACACCCTACAAACCTAGAACATTAGAACATCAAACCATTGGTCTTGTGATCTTTTTTCGTTGGAGCAGGCTAGATGAAATGCACCTCTTCCTTGTAGGATTCCCTACACCTGTCTGGCATTCCTACCTATCCCTTAGTAGCGGTTAACTTATAGCTGTTCTTTGACTATAAGGGATACTACTGAAGTATGGAAACCGTGGGATGTGAAATGTTGTCACCTCTCTAACTTTAGGGATATGTACAAAGCCCCATTTCTCAGAAACACAGATGCACATAACTCTGCCAACAAGAAGTATAACAACTCTTGGTTTCTGGTGAAATACTCATGGGGTTCTTATGAATAATTGGTGTTGCTCATGGGGCCCATGTGTGTGAGTTGATACCATCTGTGTTGAAGTTCTTTTTAAAATTCTGGAAATGAGAGAAATGGCATTGATTAGTCAGAAAACTGCTCTCTTCGGCCCGTCTGTGTGTGGGTGGAGGGTTGTAATACCAGTAGCAACCAGCTTCTCCTGCTACAAACTTGTTTCTCTGCTTTTGTGTTCCAAATAACAACTGGAAATAATTTCTGTTGTGTTTTTTTCCTGTAATCAACAAGAAATTGTCCAAGTGATCTTTACCTGATGAGCTTACATTTGTTGCCAGGAAGTAGTTTTTCCCTTAGAATAAATTTGCCTGCCCCTGCTGTGTGTGGGTTGGCTCTCTTAGTAGACTTTCCTGGAGCATCCTGCTCTGGAGATATCTGGATGTTTTCCACCCTTACCTTGTGCTTTTCCAGCAGAGTTCGTGGTCTCATAAGCGGGACTGATATGTGGACTATTCTTGTTGGGTGGGTGGGAACGGAATGGCTTCATGATTTTATGATCTCTTTGGTCCTCGAGATTCTGCGACTAACAAATCTTTGGCATTTAAATTTTTTGAAAACAGTGATTCCATAGGCATTTAAAATTTGTTAATTTTTCTTTTTCTTTTCCTTTGGGAAGCAGAGAAGGGAGAGAGATGGCGACAAAACCCACCCCTCTATCGTGCCCACACATCTTGTCTCATTGGAGAATGGGACTGGCTAGGGAGAGGTTAATAAAATGGGAGCCATTCTGGCTCCTTTACAGCCAGCCCCCCTTCCCCCAAAGGAGAGAATAATGCTCAATTTAATGAGAAGGGCCCTTCTGTTCAGCAGTATCTGAACGCCATTAGAATTCCCAAAGGGGGCCAAACTGGTTGAAGGCGAAGAAAGCTGATATTTCAGGAAATTAAGGATTTTGTGGAAGCACAATAGCTCTGCCAAGCCCTAAACCAAGGGTTAGGGTCAAACTAGATGCTGGGGTGTGGGGGAAAGGAGTGAAGGGCGCCCATTTACACCTGTGCCTGTGTATTCACTGCTAAAATGGGTGGTTATACAATTGAAATAATGCAATTTGAAATAAAAAATGCTGTACTTGGGTAAGGTGAGTTTAACCCTGTCTGTCCCCTTCCTTACTACATTCTGTTGCTTTCAGAACTCTTTTTCCATCCTATCTTCCTATTGCTGGACTGGGCTTGAGGAAAAGGGCTGAATGGAACTAGAGTGCCGCACAGTAAATGAACGAGTGGTCAGGATTTAGCCCGCCACCTGCATACGTTTAATAAAATGGGAAGCTTTCGGTGGCTTCCTACCAGCAGACAGACTAGCAAAATGTGCAACTCATCCCAGGTGGGTGCATCATAGCTATACACTCTCAATTTGGCCATAGACTTAGACATTTTAATGAAGAAGAGTTTGGATTTATACCCCACCTTTCTCTCCTGTAAGGAGACTCAAGGTGGCTTACAAGCTCCTTTCCCTTCCTCTCCCCACAACAGACACCTGGTGAGGTAGGTGGGGCTGAGAGAGTTCTGAGAGAGCTGTGACTAGCCCAGGGGTAGGGAACCTGCGGCTCTCCAGATGTTCAGGAACTACAATTCCCATCAGCCTCTGTCAGCATGGCCAATTGGCCATGCTGGTAGGGGCTGATGGGAATTGTAGTTCCTGAACATCTGGAGAGCCGCAGGTTCCCTACCCCTGGACTAGCCCAAGGTCACCCAGCAGAAATGCAGGAGTGCAGAAACACATCTGGTTCACCAGATAAGCCTCTGCCACTCAGGTGGAGGAGATGGGAATCGAACCAGACTCTCCAGATTAGAATCAAGAGGGACTTTTTGGAGGATGTGATGCGTTAAGGTGGGACGTGGTAAGAACTTGAGTTAGATCCTAGCTGTCTCTTTTTGCTCATCAGAATCTGTCAGGTTTTCCAGTAATGGCAACATTAACAAGTCACGTGAATAAAAGACCAATGAAAGAGTTTCAATGCAAATGGAAAGCATTCTACTGATATTTTTCTCAAAAAATGGGTAGCAGAGAATGAGATGGTTGAAACGATATATATGAATTACTAATAATCCTTTTGATATATTTATTGTACTGAAAAGGTATATCATGGATAGATGGCAACAATATGTGAACTCAATTTTCAATATTCCAATATTCCAATATGTGAACTCAATATTCAATATTCCAATAACCTCCACTGCAAGGTTTTCTCCAATCTATTTGATTTCATTACAGTTAATCAAAAATAGTGTCTAACATTATTATTGTGTTTATCAAGTATTGTGCAGGGAAGTTTATGATTTATGCCAAATTTTATTATGATGATAATCACCATTTAATGCTCATTATTATTTAATTATTTACTGCTCATAATTATTGTTGTTCTATATTATTGCTTATTATATCATTGTTTATTGTATGCATTTTTCATTTCTTTCAACACAATTGTAATGGATGTTGTGGTCTGTTTTCTGTTTTCTTTCCTTTTATTTTCAGTTCTGTTTATATTTATAAAAAATGAAATAAAATAAAAGAATTGGTCAGCTTTTGTTTCTGATCTATTTTTATATTTTCTGGAAGCAAACTGCTGATTGCCAGGATGCATTCTGAAGCAGCAGAGAAAACCAAAATTCTGTAGATGTTGGTCATGATCCAGTGAACTCATGATTCATTCTGTGTACCCAAGGTAGATTTAGATTTCTCAAACTGCAGCTTTCCAAGTTTCAGAAGTAGTTTTCAACTGAGCAAGGTACTTTGCTTTGATTCTCTACTCCTCCACGTGGTTTCTTCTCTGGTGAACCAAGTGAATTTCCCCACCCCTAAATTCCTGCTGGGTGACCTTGGGCTAGTCACAGTTCTCTCAGAACTCTCTCAGCCCTAGCTACCTCACAAGGTGTCTGTTGCAGGGAGAGGAAGGGAAAGGAGCTTGTAGGCCCCCCCGAGTCTCTTTTCAGGAAAGAAAGGGAGGATTATAAATCCAAGCCCTTCTTATTTTTAAAGACTCTTCCGAAGCACTCTCAAATCCTTAACTTTCAAGCATAACTTTCAAGAGGGGAGAACAAAGATTGTGTTTTGGTGATTTCACATACGCATATGAGGTGCATCTAGAATTAATATCTAGTATGATTGTCTGAACAGTTGCAAGCGAAAACAACATCATGGGTTTGGCAGCATCTGGTACTCCTTGGGCCTGATTAGAATTTGATGAGGTTTTGTAAGGAATGTATGATCCTAGGTTAACAAATGTCGTGATGAGTGGCAAAGGATTGATTGCTGTTTTCTTTTGAAGAGGATCAGCTTTTGTGCAGCTTCCATTTGGATTGAGGGAGAGAGTGCCTCCGTTCCCACCCCCTCCCCGAAACTTTGGCCTGGATTCAAAAGGGTACGTGCGACATGGCATTTATACTGGGGCTTTTCTGGTATGCCTTCCATGATGCAGCCCTTTCTGTGCCAAAGAAGCTGCTCTCAAGGGTCAGCGAATCCATAGGAATGACTTGTGATGAAACGCAGGGGTACTGAAATTCGCCCCTACACACACAGAATAGAAGTTTCCCATTAGCTGGAGATGCCTCCTGAGATATACTGGAAGTTCGTAAATTAATACCAGCTCCTCAAATGCTAGCTTAGTTCCAGCTCCTCAAATGCTAGCTTAGTTCTTTAAAATCCGAGACGTGAAATTCTTTTCTTTGAGAATTAATGTTATCAGTGTATCCCGAAAATACAGAAGACCGTTTTTTTTTCTCCCAGCTTAAAAATCGTTATAGAAGCCTGGGGCCAGTTAAGAATTTTAGGGAGGGAGATGCTGAGAAATGGGACCTCCCACCCCCGAAATCTCTGCATCCAGGGTTTGTAAAGTTCTCTGGAACTTGAGCATGCTTCTTTCCCCTTTTGCAGCATGTTTAGTTCACAGCCATTTGGGAGGACTTCTTCCCCTTTGGGTTCTTTTTCAGCGTTGTCTCTTCCTGAATACCTGCAGAACTCATTGTGTGTATTGATCCCCACCTATTGTGTAGATGACCTAGTTTCACTGCTTTCTCATCGGCACAAGGACCAGCTAATTTACTGTTAGGCCTGAAAGCTGCTGCAATGCCTGCCCTGTTTGTTAAGTAGCAGATAAAATAAGCATATTATACATTCATAGACTGTAGGTGATCCAGCCTTTGCACGGGGGTTGCACTTTCTAAGAATGTATTTAAAAGTTATCATTACATGGGTGTAAATGGTATGATATGGAAACCTCAGTGTAGTACACATTTCCTTGTCCCATGTCTTGAATGTGTGTGAACTGAAAGAATATATCTCCAGACAATAGATATCTGTTTCCCTGGAGAAAATGATTTCTTCGGAGAATGGACTGTAAGTCATTACTTCCCTGCTGAGGGAGCAGCAGTGGCGTTGTGGTTAAGAGCAGGTGCATTCTAATCTGGAGGAACCGGGTTTGATTCCCCGCTCTGCCGCCTGAGCTCTGGAAGCTTATCTGGGGAATTTAGATTAGCCTGTACACTCCAACACACACCAGCTGGGTGACCTTGGGCTGGTCACAGTTCTTCTGAGCTCTCTCAGCCCCACCTACCTCACAGGTTGTGAGTGGGGAAGGGAAAGGAGTTTGTAAGCCCCTTTGAGTCTCCTATAGGAGAGAAAGGGGGGATATAAATCCAACTCTTCTCCTCCTCCTCCTCAGACTCCACCCCTAAAAGCTCCAGGTAGTTCCCAAGACAGACCTGGCATTGCTCCCTCTACTGCACCTGGGGAGTGGGCCCTGCGTGAATCACATGCTTTCCATTGATGACATTTTGAGTGATCTTAAAGGCTGAAAGGTGAGGACAGCATCCCTTTGCCTATCATCATGTTAGAACAACCCTCACCCCAACAGGACAACTTTTTGAGCAGCTTTAGAAGCATTTTGGTTAAAAGAAGGGGCTGGGGTTGAATAATGCTCATTCAAATCTCACCTCATCCAGGAATTATTTGGTGGTTCAGGTTGATGGTTTATATTTTGTAGTTTTGTAGATTGGTGTGTTGGAAAGGGTGTGGAGGAGTGCCAGGTAAATAGAAGCATACAATTTCCCCAGCTTGCTGGAGGTGAAGTGTAAATGACTAGGGAAGGCAATGACAAATCACCCCATAAACACACAGTCTGGCTCAGGGGTCTGCAAACTGTGGCTCTCCAGATGTTCATGGACTAGAGTTCTCATCACCCCCTGCCAGCATGCCATACTGGCAGGGGCTCATGGGAATTGTAGTCCATGAACATCTAGAGAGCCACAGTTTGCAAACCCCTGGTCTGGCTGATAAAAGTTGTGATGGAATGTCACCCCATGGGTCAGTAATGAGCTGATACTTGCACAGTGGATTACCTTTACCTTTAATATTTTCCTGGTAAGTCAGGCTCATTCCGCACATGCAGAATAATGCACTTTCAAGCTGCTTTCAGTGCTCTTTGAAGCTGTTCGGAATGGCAAAATCCACTTGCAAACAATTGTGAAAGTGGTTTGAAAACGCATTATTTTGCATGTGCGGAAGGGGCCTCAGTGTGAATAAATTATAAACTTTTGCAGGATTTATGCAGGGTGCAGAATTCTGTGTTTGCTGCAAACTTGGGATTGCATAATTTTGATTGCTGCCTGTGTACATAATCCATGATGTTCCATCCTTATTCAAAGCTGTAGGAAAAAATATTACTTTTGAAGCAGGTGTTATGCTACCTTACACACAAATCTATATCGTAGTATCTAAATTGGAGGATATGTACCGGCTTCCCCTGAGATCTTTTTTATTCCAACTCTTCTCTTTGCAAGCAAGAAATATTAGGCCTATAAAATAATTTACTGCCCTTTCTATAGAAACCCTGTACAAAATTGCATTTCTAGGGCAAGCATGTCTTGGCAAACTGGTTGGTTTGTATGCCAAATTTAACCTTAATTTCTGGGACGGGAGGAGTGCCTTAGCTTTATAGTTGGTAGAATGTGAAAAAAGGAAGTTGGAAATCAGTTCTCGTCCCTAGGAAGTGATGTGCTTCTATTTAAATGTTAGCAACAGGTTTAAAAATGTTTCTTTTCTGTTTGCAAGTCAACACATGAGTGAAGTTAAGTAACTTCCCGGTGGGTGGGAAGATGTAACGGGGTGTGTCTTGCTTGCTCCTGGGACGTTTCATTAAATCTCTCCTTGTACAAGGAAGGAATGCTTTGATTCAAGTTTGTTGCTCAACCTGCTTACCAGCTCTAAATGCGACCTGGAGGAGAGAGGGGATACGTAAGTATGAACCCAGAAAGCTTGAATGTTAGTGTCTTGTTTGTCAAGGCGGTGAGTTGTGAAAACCAAGGCCCTTTCTGTTAGCTTTTCTCTTAGAGCCGGCTGGAATTTGCCCCGTTAGTATCTTTTTCTCTGTCCTTCTTGCCTAATAATCTTGTTCAGCGCCCCATGCAGAGATTGTGTATGGAAGGAACAATGTACAGGCATTGCTGTATGTGTGTGTAACGTGCTGTCAAGTTGCAGCCGGTTTATGGCAAACCTAAGGTTTTCAAGGCAAGAGATTAACAGAGGCGGTTTGCCATTGCCTGCTTCTCTGGACTTCCTTGGGGGTCTCCCATCCAAGTACTAACCCGTGCCGACCCTGCTGAACTACTGAGATCTTGATCTGACAAGATCCGGCTAGCCTGGGGGGTCCAGGTGAATTGCTAGCGTTATTGAATGTGATCATAACAGTATATTTGGCTCTAACTTCACCCCCATTGATATTTTAAGGCTTGTTCTAGCTGTAGTAGCGATGTCTTTCATTCATTTTAATTTAAAACTCTGGAACAGATATTTGCCTCTACATTTAGGGATGGTACTTTGAAAGTAATAGAATCTGAAGCAATCATGAGTTTTAGCTTTCCCCTTTCGTCTTCAAGTGATATGCTTTTCTATGACTTACGGGAGATGAATGTGATTTCCCTCTTGCCTGATGCATTTGATTATGTTCCCTTACGCAGACTAAAGCCGCCTTTGTGTGTTAAATCTCTAACCACTGCAATGAGTTACAAAAAGTTCCCTTTCTGTTCCTTTTTCTGACCTTGATTTTCCAGTCTTTTCTTTGGACCATGGCTTGCATGACATTTTTTTCTTTCTTTTCCTTTCTTTTTTTGCCGTTTTCAAAGACTCATGGGAGGATTTGACAGATTTGGTGGAGCAATTGCGCGATGATACAGAAGGTGCGTGCCACACCAACATCTTTCGGCTACTCTTTCCATTTCATTTCCCAACAGCTTTTGTTGTCTTTCTGATTTGACAGCTACCAGTGTTAGCTGCTGCGTTCATATGTATGTCTAAGCATGTTGCACTGGCTTTTTTTGCTTAAATCTCTGTGTATTTTCCTTTTCAAAGATCTCATCCTTAGGGTTCATCCATCTGTCCTTTTGGGGGGTGGGATCTACTGTTGATAACTATCAGGAGGTAGCCCGGTCCACATTTCATCCTGAGATTTGTTACTCTTTACTGCTATACTCCTGGAGCAGGGGTCCCCAACATACCCCGTTTCCCTGAAAATAAGACCTATCCCGAAAATAAAGCCCTAACATGATTTTTCGGGATTTTTGGAGGATGCATGAAATATAAGCCCTACTCCAAAAATAAGCCCTAATTACAGATTCCCCGGCGCAGCTGACCTGGTCATGTGGGGGGCGCAAAATCATGGGGGAAAAATAAGACATCCCCTGAAAATAAGTCCTGATGCATCTTTTGGAGCAAAAATTAATATACGGCCTTGTCTTATTTTCGGGGAAACATGGTAGTACCCATGGGTGCCCGCCAAATGGAAGTAGGTGGGGCTGAGTAAGGCTTCTGCCCATCAAGACTTCTGGAGTTTTGATTGGCTATGCAGATTGGCTGTGCACAAGGACCTGTACTGTGTGACTTGAAGTTCAGCCATGGCAATCATTCTGTTGCTGGCTCCGCCTCTTGTGACAGCCATTTTCCAGCAGGCGCTTAGTTGCTGTGCCCATCATGCTGTGTATCAGAATACTAAATGTTTCCCCGAGCTCAAAAAGATTGAGGACCTCGTCACATACAAATTAAATCTCAGTAAAGAGGTACAAATTATTCCACAATAGATCATTCAGCGACCCATTTCCCAGTCATTGTTTCCATCCTCTTTTTCCATTATTAGACATTTTAACATTTTTTAAAAAAACATGTGTCATTATGTCACAGCTGCTCACCATAGTCTTCTTCCTAATTTCTTCTCCCAAACTAAGCTTGGCTAGTTCAAGAAGGACTTTGGGATTCCTTGTTGGGTTGTGCTTTTAAACAAAATCCATATTGTTAGAGTATGGATGGTCATGAATGCATTTGTACAAGTTTAAATGCCAATGGAAGAGAAGGTAACGGATGTGTGTGCACATGTGATATATGCATAGGAAATGCATACAAAGTCCCACCAGAAGAGAGAGAGAGGCAAAGCTGGGCTTAGTGAAATACTACAATGGCTGCCGCAAAATGGCTGCTGTAGGAGGCGGAGCCAGCTTTCCTTATTATTTATTTGACTTATTACCCCGCTCTCCCTCGCCATGGTTGGCTCACAGCAGCTTACACCATAAAATAAATACAATAAATTTGCCCATACACAAAACATTTAATAAATATAACAAAACTATAAAAACTTGAGGTGTTTAACAATCCAGGGTGTAGCAAGATAACACTCCCCAAACTGTTTAACAACATACAACTCCAAGCACACTAGAGGGAAAGAAGAAGAGTTGGATTTATATCCCCTCTTTCTCTCCTGTAAGGAGACTCAAAGGGGCTTACAAACTCCTTTCCCTCCCCCCCCCCCACAACAAACACCCTGTGAGGGTGGAGGGGCTGAGAGAGCTCTGAAGAACTGTGACTAGCCCAAGGTTACCCAGCTGGCCTGTGTTGGAGTGCGCATGCTAATCTAGTTCCATAGATAAGCCTCCACAACTCAAGTGGCAGATCGGGGAATCAAACCCAGTTCTCCAGCTTAGAGGGCACCTGCTCTTAACCACTACACCACGCTGGCACTGGAACGGAGATCCTTGTGCTGGGTTCACAGCTGCTGCCAAACAATATTCCTTAAAAATCTGCCAGCCAATCAGAAGCCTTGCTGGGCAAAAGCCCTACTAAGCTCCGCTTTCTAAAAATACTTGGGGGCCCCAGGAGAGGCGTGAGCGGATTCCGTGGCGCCCATAGGCAGCACATTGGAGACCTCAGGGTAGGAGATAAGCCAAGTTCCATTCTCCTCATTTGTGCATCTCTTCTGCTGGTAAAATATGCATTTCATTCTCTGCTTTATGCACTGCAGAAACCAGCTGTGGCGTAAATAAATAAACAGGCCTGCTGCTTTTACATTTGAGTCTGAGAACACTTGTTTTCCAAAATATACTGGCTTTGTATAAGGTGGGAAGTAAAAATGGCTGGGTTGCCCTGGAGTTGCAAAATGCCAGGATTCCCATATAGCTTCACAGGGCATCCTGGTTAAACTTGAAAGCCATGTTAATATATATAACTACCAGGGACGAGGTCTGCATCCATTACACAGATTATCACAATTTCAGTAACTGACAGAAATGCACAGCCTCCCTGTGTGTGACTGATGAAGCTGTGCCGAAGAAGAATGTTCCCATAAAGATGCCAGTCATGTACCACATCTTGGAGGCTGTTAATTATCTTTATTAGCTAGTTAACATTCTGAAGACTTGCAGTTGGCAGCTGAGGAGTAGAATTTGTTGTCACGAGGGAGACGGAAAGGGTCCCAATCACTGGTTTCTCTGCTGCAAAAGTTGGACATTTGCAAGATGCCAGGAGGTTTTTAACCCTTTCCTCTGCCTTTCACAGGGGAAAATTGGTGGTCAACAGAGGGTTTTTTCTCCTTCTTTCCCTTGGGAAAGACGAGACTCCAGATTGCTGAGTCTAATTCTGCCCCAAGTGGGTGATTAAAGCTGTTAAAACCAAGTTCTGTTCTGAAGTTCTTCTGTTGACTTTGATCTATGTTAGATGCGTTGCCTGTGGTTTACTTACCATTTAGTGCTCACACTTGCTTTGTCTGAAAGGAAAAAATTGGGGGGGAGGGGGGTAGTGGAAGTTGTGTTCGAGAGGAAAACAAAATTAATGGGAATGTACTCTGCGACAGGAAAAGGTACTTGATGACAGATATAGAGGAAGAGCTGGTTTGAAGAGTTGTGCACGGTTTGAAATTAAGTCAGGGGGGGGGGGGGACTTTATGTCTGTGCAAAATGTGTCCTTTCTGTGTGTGTTGCACATTTGGACATATGCTTTCCAATGCTGGAGCTGTTCAAAGAGAGAAAGAATAGTGGCTAACTGATACCAAACAGTTCTGCACTATTCTCTAAACTTGTCGCCCTTATTTGAAAGGGAGTTACATGAAACCAGTCAGTAAAACAATGTCTTCGTTCTTTTGCTGTTGAACACAAAATCTCCAGTGACTTCATACAGAATCATAATAGGTTTGACAGTAACATCAACAGGTTGATTTTAATTGAACTTTGCCTTTGGGGATCTAGCTACTTCTGTGTTTTTCTTCTTTGATTATTTGTGTAATCTTCTTACTGAGTGCATCCTTTTCCTCCCACCATCATTTCAACTAATTTTTTAGGCATCATAACAAACATGCTAGAGACAGGCCCAGTTTGGAGTTTAAGAGCAATGAGCTTTGCATGTGTGAAAGTTCGTAATTAATTGCTAAGATTCCAAGAACTCAGCTCAGTTTATCATGCAGCGCTATTACGAGCCGCTGCACATCAACACAAGGGGTGGTGGTGGTGGTGGTGGTGGTAGCAGTAGTAGTAGTAGAAGTAGAAGTAGAAGTACAACAACAGCAGCAGCAGCTGCTGCTACTACTACTACTACTACTACTACTTCCCTCATGTGTAGAAGGTCCCACTACCTGGCAATTCCAGCTAACATATCTGAAATAGCAGTTGCTGAACAAGACCTTTCTTTTTCTGAGAACCTGGAGAGCCGTTACGGTCAAAGAGGAAAGAGATGTTGAGTAGGGTTGCCAACTCCAGGTTGGGAAATACCTGGAGATTCTGTGGGTGGAGCCTGAGAAAGACAGGGTTTGGGGAGGAGGTGGACCTCATCAGAGTATAATGTCATAGAACTCATCCTCCCAAAGCAACTGATCTCAGTCATCTGGAGTTCAGTTGCGATCCCTGGGACTCTCCAACCACCATCTGGCGGTCGGCCTCTGTATAAGGCATCTTGCTTATATGTAAGCCAAGAACTTCTGGATGGTTTGTGCCTCAGAACCTGCCGCAGGTTTCTCCTTGCATCAACCCTGTGGATGTTGTAACAGCACCTTTCTCCTTTCCTCCCCTGTGTAGTATGTCTGAGAATAAAATTGTACCTCTCTATTCTGCATTGGTTAGACCTCACCTGGAATATTGTGCGCAGTTCTGGGTGCCGCAGTTCAGGAAGGATGTTGACAAGCTGGAACGTGTCCAGAGGAGGGCAACCAAAATGGTCAAAGGTCTGGAATCCATGCCCTACGAGGAGAGACTTAGAAAGCTGGGGATGTGTAGTCTGGAGAAGAGAAGGTTAAGAGGTGACATGATAGCCCTGTCTAGATATTTGAAGGGATGTCATGTTGGTGAGGGAGCAAGCTTGTTTTCAGCGGTTCCAGAGATTAGAACCAGGAGCCATGAGTTCAAGGAGAAGGAAAAGAGATTCCACCTGACTGTCAGGGCTGTTCGACAGTGGACTGCATTACCTTGGAGTGTGATGGAGTCTCCTTCTTTGGAGGTTTTTAAAGAGAGGCTGGAGTGCTTTGATTGTGTGTTCCTGCATTGCAGGGGGTTGGACTTGATTGCCCTTGGGGTCTCTCCCAACTCTAATTCTATGATTCTGTATGGGAAGTGAGCTGTTGCTCAAGAACATGTAGTGATCCTGCCCATTTGCACTGGCTGCTGTGGATTTTGGCAGATCAGGTGACTTTCAGGGCGTTTCGGTGGAAAGGGAGGAGACCCCAAATTGTTCTGCTTCATTTTCCACTTTGAGAAAGCTACTCTGCTTACCAATGAGATATTTTGGTCAAGCTGCGAGCTGGTCTTAGTTACGGGCTTGTTGGTTTCTCAAGCCAACATTTTAAGCATTTAATTCCCGAGACCAACCTTCTCCATGTGCTTCATTCAAGGGCCGTATCAACCTTCGAATCCTAACCCATCAAGAATGGGTTTTATGGGAACAGAGCCAGGACCATCGGTTCAGAATGCACTTCACCTGTTATTTGGTTAAAATTAAAGCAGCCTGACGGAGATGCCCTACGTGCTTTTTGCAATTAAAAAACCTGACTTCTGTTTTAGTTCATTTCTTTGATGCTGGATATTATGCTACATTTTCTTGCCTCTGACATCAAGAAATCCTCGCTCAGCCCTTTCAGTAGCTGCAGAGCTTTGTGTGTGTAGCAATGTGGTGTCGAGAGACTGGCCGGGCCTGTTTGTAAGCTAAGAAACTTGCTACTGTTTGCCGAGCTGCTTTCCTGACCATCTCTTATGTTTGGATGCGACCTTGGAAGTTGACTTGGAGTAGCATTCTTTCTTTTGTACTCTTTTGGAGATGGGTTTTGATTAGAATGGATGGCAGGGAAATCCTCTCCTCTGGCTTTCATAGAATCTTAGAGTTGGGAGAGACCCCAAGGGGCCATCAAGTCCAACCCCCTTCAATGCAGGAACACACAATCAAAGCACTCCTGACAGAGGGCCATCCAGCCTCTCTTTAAAAACCTCCAAAGAAGGAGACTCCACCACACTCCTGGATGAGGCAATTGTTACAATGGATGTCTAGTTTAAATTCTGAAGCCTGCACTGCTGCAGTCCCAAAAAATTGCATTAGAAATTATAAAAGACTAATTTCCCCCTTCCTACCCTTGCAGACAAAAGAGAATAAAATTATCCCTGAGTTGGTTGTCTTTCCTTTACAATGTGATGATTTAGTATATGTTAGAGCAGCCATTCTCAACCAGGGTTCCCTGGTACCCTGGGGTGCCGTGAGCATATCCCAGGGGTACCGGGGCAACACTACCACCCCCCTCATTTTTGTGGTGTCTCCCACCGGCGCTAGCAAGGACATGGAGCTGGCCTGTGGGGCAGGGCCTGCCACAAGGTCAACAGCCACCCCCACCCTCAGTGCTACCCTTCACCCTGGGAGGGGAAGGTGGGGGTGTGGCAAGCAGCAAATGGGAGGGAAGTGGTGGGAGGGTGGCGGCAGGGGTACCGTGAGATATGAAGAGTGAGGTCAAGGGTACCCTGACCTCGAAAAGGTTGGGAAACAATGTGTTAGAGTGTTGGGTTAGGATCTGGAAGACGCAAGTTCAAACCCCCACTCTAGCTTGAAAATATGCAAGGATGACCTTGGCCCATTTAGAAGAATAAGAGGAAGAGGAGGAGGAGGAGGAGTTTGGACTTATACCCCACCTTTCTCTCCTGTAAGAACATAAGAACATAAGAACAAGCCAGCTGGATCAGACCAAAGTCCATCTAGTCCAGCTCTCTGCTACTCGCAGTGGCCCACCAGGTGCCTTTGGGAGCTCACATGTAGGATGTGAACGCAATGGCCTTCTGCGGCTGTTGCTCCCGATCACCTGGTCTGTTAAGGCATTTGCAATCTCAGATCAAAGAGGATCAAGATTGGTAGCCATAAATCGACTTCTCCTCCATAAATCTGTCCAAGCCCCTTTTAAAGCTATCCAGGTTAGTGGCCATCACCACCTCCTGTGGCAGCATATTCCAAACACCAATCACACGTTGCGTGAAGAAGTGTTTCCTTTTATTAGTCCTCATTCTTCCCCCCAGCATTTTCAATGAATGCCCCCTGGTTCTAGTATTGTGAGAAAGAGAGAAAATTTCTCTGTCAACATTTTCTTACCCCATGCATAATTTTATAGATCCCCCAATCATATCCCCTAGCCTCTTCCTCTCCAAACTAAAGAGTCCCAAATTCAAGCTGCTCCTCATAGGGAAGGTGCTCCAGTCCCTCAATCATCCTTTTGTTGCCCTTTCTCTGCACTTTTTTTTTCTATCTCCTCAATATCCTTTTTAGCAGATGCGGCTTACTGTGAACTGGACACAGTACTCCAAGTGCGGTCGCACCACTGTAAAGAGACTCAAGGTGATTTACAAGCTCCTTTCACTTCCTCTCCCTACAACAGACACTTTGTGAGGCAGGTGGGGCTGAGAGAGTTCAAGAACTGTGACTAGCCCAAGGTCACCCAGAAGCAGGACATAGGAGTGCGGAAAACATCTGGTTCACCAAATAAGCCTCTGCCACTCAGGTGGAGGGGTGGAGAATCAAACCCGGTTCTCCAGATTAGAATCCACCTGCTCTTAACCACCACACCATGGTGGCTTCACACATTCTCAACTAAATCTACCTCACAGGGTTGATGTGAGGATAAATTAAAGGAGAATAATGTTAGCTACTTTGTTATCCCCATTGAGGAGAAAGGTGAGGCATAAAAGAAACAAATAAATGCAGGGTTCAGTTGAATTTCATTAGGGTAGCAACATAACCTAGAAAGATTGTTAAAAGTTCCATAAAGAGATCATAAAAGTTGCTGCCTATCTTCATTGCAAGCCAGTTGATCATTAATATCAAATGCTACCATTATTTCTCTTCAATTGTTTTTTAAAAAGCAGTGTTAGCTATCAAAATGTCGATTGTGTTGGTAATTTTATATTTTGTCATTTTCTATCAAAACATTTTCATGACCTTTCAATGACTTCCTTTCTTATTGAGTTTCGGAGGGGTGGGGTGCTGTGCTTTCTTCTGAAATTGAATTAATAGTTTTGTTCTCACTTCCATTTATAATCTAATTATCCTGAACATAGGAGGTTAAATGCAATGTTCAGGCACCCTCTGGAGTCTTACAGGCTTGAAATAGAGCATAGTTGTCAGAAAAAAATGTGTTTAATCCTATAGTCCAATAAAAGCCTTTATAAAAAGTGCAAACGACTCTGGCTTCATTTACCAAAATGAAATAATCAGAAGGAAACACCTCAGATAACAGCCAGTTGGTGACTCCTCTGGCTGGTTCTATTACCTCTAAATGGGCTTTACCACCATTTTACAAGAACCAGATAATTTTGTGCAGTGTCGCTGCATATCCTGTTGACCTGTAAGACTTCCATAATGATGTCTCTCTTAAATTTTGGTACATAAGCACGCCATAGTATTAACCTTTTAGCAAAGCACAATCACTAAGCCTTGTGCTTGTAAGGCAAAATACCTCCTCTCCCCAATCTGAAGAATTAAGCAGACGCCAAGAATATAGATATTGGCGTTCACTTTTCCACAAAGTCCTCGCCACGTTCTTTAATTACTTACCCCCAGCATCCTCATAATTCTTGTAAGCTAATTATAAAGTGCCTCCTCGCTTGTCAGGGTTACACACCCCCCTCTGGCGAATATACTAACTGGAAAAATATGATGGGAAGTCCTTTAAAGCATTTTTTTTTCTTGAGACACTCCCAGGTTTTTCTATCAGTTTAAAATATTCAGGCAGCTTCGGTGCCTTTTTTGTTCCCTCTCCTCAGAGCTGTCTGTTGTTCTGCCTCTCATTGGAAGCTTTTTTTTCTTCTTTGTTAAGCAAATAATCTTTGCCTCAGTTTCTCTAGGTTTTCTGCCCTGCCTCTCTTACTGCAGGGTCCCAAAGTTCCTGTTGGGCGCTGAGGCGACCACTGTCACTTTCAAGAAAACCAATTTGTGTTATTCCGAGCATAAAGGTGATTGGGATTGTACCGCTTTTGTCTTTTTTCTAAACTTCAAGGCTTTGTGGTTGTCTGTAGGTGCTGTGGTGATCCCAACTATCTCATGGCTAATGAACGCATGAACCTGATGAATATGGCTAAACTGAGTATAAAGGGCTTGATTGAATCTGCGCTTGAATCTGGGCAGAACGCTGGACTCTGACTATGCACCCCTCTCCAGCAGGTTTTTGTGCAGTAATGGAGCACTGCCTTTTAAACACGCTTCTTGAAAGGTGAGCATTTGGACCTCGACGGCAGCCTTGGTTTGGGATTGATGCCTGCAAAAAAATACGTGAAATGCAAACCGGGTTGTAATTATTATGCCTTTCTGTTTTGATCCTGCACAGGTAGCTATTTGCAGAAGTTAGATGCGCAAGGAATCAGCAAAATGAAGGGTACCACCCAGGGCAAGGAATCAGTGTACCACCCAGGGGATAGAGTACAAGGTCAAATGCCCCCAGGCTGTGGCTGGGCCATTTAGTCATGTGGGGCAGAAAAATCGCCTCCCACTCCTCCTTCCCCGGCCCTGTGACACTGACTTCAAGACCTGGTACAAAACAAAGTTGTTTGGCTGTGGTGGGCGAGGGTGAAGCTGCCCATATGGCAGTGGTGGCGTAATCCCATAGTACACGAAAAGCTGCCAGAGGTGGCACTCAGGAGCCTCTCTGTGGGCATCGCAAACAGAGGTCCCCCCCCCCCCCATCTAGGGTTGGCCAGGGCTGGGCTCGACATTAGCATTAAAACCTAAAAACCAAGTTTGGGGGAAGCAGCATAGGTAACCCTGTTAAGTGCTGTTAAACCCCACTGATTTTCATGCAAAGAACAAAAGCCGCTAATCCTTTACCCGGGAGTAAGTAAGCTCGGTTGCTGCCAAGGGGGCTTGCTTCTGAGTAACCCCTCCTCAGGGTCATGATTCACTCTATTGGTAAGAGATGCACAGTTGCTTCCAAAGCAAAGCCACCAACTACCACCAAGCTTACTCCTGAGTAAATCAATGCCTTCTGAGCCAACTGTTTTCTTAAACTAAAACCTCAGTATTCAGGTTAAATTGCTGTGTTGGCACTTATGCATAAATAAGTAGGTTCTGGGCTGCAGTTCGGGCACTCTGTCTCAAAAAAAGGTTCACCATCACCGCCATATGGGGTCAAGGGCTGAAAAGCTCGATGATTTTGCACCGGGCTAAGCATTTTCCTAGCTACTTCTGGTTCTGGCCCAGATTTAGCTTCCTAGATCATGTGAACTGGCATTGGCTACTGAAAGGTGGATGCCATAGCAACAGAACTCTGGTGGCAGTCTCCTCCTTTGGGGACAGCGCTTTGCAGTGCTGGACTCACCTTCACTTACTTCATCCCCAAATGGAGGCTTAGTTTATATGTGGGTTTCCCTAATGCGTGCACATGGGCATCAGCCAACACCTCTTTCTTAGCACTCAACAGGTGCTTCAGGGAAGCGGTGGGCAGGGTATATCTTCTGATTGATTTTGGAAAATGCAATTGAATCCGTAAGATTTTTAAAAAAATGTTGCTTTAGCTCTGTACTGTGCTACTTCAGAGTTAATTTTTATTTATATTTGTTTTAACTTTGAATTATTAATGCTTATATCCCATCCTCCTCTGACCAAAGTTGGCTCTGGGCAGTGCACAAACATTTGGGGCAAAACAGTTCCACTAATACATAAAATATGTCCACATCACTAAAACTCAGAACGGTATCAAAATGCAGGCCTATTAAAAACCTGCTCCAACCCAGATCTCACAAAACCCTTTGCAGGAGGTTTTCAAGCCAAGGGCAACATTGAAACAGTGGGCTTAACACTCGGAGTTAAACTCACGGCAATCACTTTGTGTATGTCTCTGCCCCTGTGGCAGCCATTGGTTGCTACGCCCACCACGCCATGTCAGAATTTCAAAATGTTCCCACAAGCTCAAGAAGTTAGGGGCCCCTACGCTGGGGTATGCAGAAGGAGGATATTTCTATGTTTATTTCTATTGAGCTGTGTGTCTAGTTAAAAATGGTTTGTGAGACAATTGTAACTGTATGGATATTCCCTGCATGATAAATATTAACTATATAACTGTTTCCTGAAAGGAAGGCTAAAGTCTGAAAGCTGTCAATTACAGAGTCCGCGAGGAAAAGATGAACAGCTCCTTTATCCCAATAGTGATAAAGGGATGATGCTGCCAGTTCATCTCTGACTTTAACAGTCATATCATGTTCTGAAAAAAAACCCCACTTTATAATTATTATAGTGACAAGCAAGAAAACAAAAGTTGTTTGGGTTTCCTATGCCATTGGTTTACACTGGCATACCATTATCTCGTCTGACTTGAGATGCTTCATTTCAGTGGTAGCCCAAGATTTAATTCCTAGTAATGTAAGCACTTCGGCTCCCTCTGCTAAAACAAATTCAGTAGAAATCTTAGCTTTGTTTCCAGGAGCTGCCACTCGGGGAAAGGAGGATAAAGGTGAGGGAACAATCAGTGGGTTTTTTGAAATATATTGTTTGAATGTTCTGATGCAGTTCATGCAGAGATAACCACAATGTATTTATTTAGCCAAGAAGACTTTTCTGGGGCAAAACAAGTCATTTTGGGGACCTCTGGAGTTGGTAGAGAAGTTTGTCCCTGAAGCTGCGGAGATCACGGCCAGCGTTAAAGATCTTCCAGGGCTGAAGTAAGTAAGGAATGCCCTGCTCTATAAAAGCAAGAGTTCCGGCTTTATGGGTGGTGGGGAATCACAGTAGTAGAAGAAGAAGAGTTTTGATTTATAATTCTACCTTTCTCTCCCGGTATGGAGACTCAAGGTGGCTTACAAGCTCTTCTCCTTCTCTCTCCACAACAGACACCTTGTGAGGTAGGTGGCCGAGAGAGTTCCTGGAGAACTGTGACTTCAGACCAAGGTCTCACAGCAGGAAATGTTGGAATGCAGAAAACACATCTAGTTCACTGGTGATAAGCTTCCTGCCACTCAAGTGGAGGAATGGGGAATCAAATCCAGTTCTCTCCGGATTAGAATCCACCTGCTCTAGAACTACTACACCACCACTGATCCCTGAGCACTGTACACAAGAGTGGTGGACTCTAATCTGAGAATGGGGCTCTGATTTCCCACTCCTCCACATGGTTTCTCCTCCCTTGGTAGTAATTTTGTGGCTGCTACCACTGTGGCATGTCAGAATTCCAAGTGTGCCCCCAGGCTCAAAAAGATTGGGGACCCTTGATGTAGCAGAAGGCAACGGTGGGTGGGTTGGGGGTCTACTGTTCCACTGGAAGACCTGGAAACCCTGTCTCTGTGCATGTTTCCATGGAAAGCTAGGGATATGCATAATGCAAGTGAAACTCGCTGAACATTTAAAAAACTACATAGAGGCTAAAGCTCAGCATTAAAAGATGATGATGATTTTGGATTTATACCTCCCCTTTTTGAAAGGGGCTTACAAACACCCTTCCCTTCCTCTCCCCACAACAGACACCTTGTGAGGTCGGTGGGGCTGAGAGAGTTCTTGAGAGAACCGTGACTGGCCCAAGGTCACCCAGCAGGCTTCATGTGGAGGAGTGGGGAATTGAACCTGGTTCACCCAATAAGAGTCCACTGCTCATGTGGAGAGGTGGGGAAACAAATCTGGTTCACCCAATAAGAGTCCACAGCTCATGTGGAGGGGTGGGGAAACAAATCTGGTTCACCCAATAAGAGTCCACAGCTCATGTGGAGGAGTGGGGAAACAAATCTGGTTCACCCACTAAGAGTCCACAGCTCATGTGGAGGGGTGGGGAAACAAATCTGGTTCTCCAGGGTTCATTCCGCACATGCAGAATTATACACTTTCAAACTGCTTTCAGTGCTCCTTAAAGCTGTGCGGAATAGCAAAATCCACTTGCAAACAGTTATGAAAGTGGTTTGAAAATGCATTATTTTGCGTATGCAGAAGGGGCCCAGATTAGAGTCCACCTGCTCTTAACTACTGCACCATGCAGGCACTCCAAAAGCCACCTTAGCTTCCTTTAAAAAATAGTGATGTGTTGTAGAATACAGTTAGTAATTGGATGCAAAGTAGAAAACTCCTGTAACGAAGGAGAGGGAAGGAAAGGCTACAAGATAAAGGAATGAGGACAGGGCGAGATCTTGATACAGGCCTTTCATGTGAAAAAGCCGGGAAATGAAAGCTCTGAACAAAGAAGTCCCAAAGGAGGTAGCTTTGAGCGCAGCACCACCTCACATTTAAATAGGGTGGCTCGAACGGATCCCTTTGAACTCTTTTACCCACTGAGTCATAACATTAAACTAATCTGACGGGTTGCCGCAAGTACTTTAACATTTAATTAGCACCAGATCACGGCTGCCCGGACCTCAGTCTTGACATGATTCTGCTCACAGGGACTACCACTGAGACGAGTCTCGGCATGTATGGAGGCAGAAGCTGTAGAATGAATCGACGGCGTTTTGAGAGAGCACTGGCTTTC